>NC_048300.1:67465332-67751395 GCF_013100865.1 Trachemys scripta elegans | reverse complement strand
GCGGGGAGCCGGGTCAGCCGGGCCCGCGGGGACCCCGGCCGTCGGGGCCGGGAGCGGGGCTGTGCGCCGGGGGCCGGCAGTGCTGGGCGGGCCGGGGGTGGTCGGCCGGGGCCGGCACCCCAGGGCCCGAGCCGACCCAGGCTGGAGCCGCCGGGGGCCAGCCTGGGCCACGCCTCCTCCCCCCACACCCCCCTTACCTGCTTCAGGCTTCCCGCGAATCAAATATTCGCGGGAAGCAGGGGAGGGGGCAGAGACTTTGGGGAGGGGGCGGGGTGTGGGCGGGGCTGGGGGCGGGGCCGTGGGCCGTGGAGTGTCCTCCATTTGGAGGCACAAAATATGGTAACCCTAAATACTACCGAATGGGAGAACTAATGTGCTTTAAGTTGCACATGTACTTAAGTGCTGTCCTGAATCACAGCTTTAAAATGCATTATGCAGTTTTCTGCATGTTTTCTAATTTTGATAATTTTTTCACATTGCAGCCACTCGATTTCCCCCACTCTCACAGGCCTTGTGAGACAGGCCAATCCTTGCTTACAGACCACCCCTCAGCCGGAAGCAACTACAGGCCACAGAAACACTAACCCAGGAACCAATCTCTGTAACAAACCCTGTTGCCTTCTCTGTCCCCATATCTATTCTAGCAACACCATCATAGGACCCAGCCACACCATCAGGGACTCCTTCACCTGCACATCTATTAATGTGATATATGCCATCATGTGCCAGCAATGCCCCTCTACTATGTACATTGGCCAAACCGGATAGTCTCTTTGTAAAAGGTTAAAGACATCAGGAATGGTAACATACAAAAGCCAGTAAGAGAACATTTCAATCTCCCTGGACATTCAATAACAGATTTAAAAGTAGCCATTCTTCAACAAAAACAGACTTCAAAGAGAAACTGCAGAGCTACAATTCATTTGCAAACGTAACACCATCAATTTGGGCTTGAATAGGGACTGAGAGTGGCTAGCTCACTACAAAAGCAATTTTTCCCTTTCTTGGTATTGACACCTCCTCATCAATTATTTGGAGAGAACCACATCCACCCTGACTGATTTGGCCTTCAACATTGGTTCTCCACTTGTAAGGTAACTCCCTTCTCTTCATGTGCCAATATATATTTATGCCTGTATCTGTAATTTTCACTCCATGCATCTGAAGAAGTGAGGTTTTTTTACTCACGAAAGCTTATGCCCAAATAAATCTGTTAGTCTTTAAGGTGCCACCGGACTCCTCGTTGTTTTTTTGGATACAGACTAACATGGCTACCCCTCTGATACTTCATTATGGACTGTATACACACAAACTTTCAAGCTTAAAGGTTCAGCTTATATTTGAGACTGAAGTAGACAACAAAATGCAGTTATGTTTATAGACAAAGCCATGGCTGACTTTTAAGGCAATTGTGGATTTTCTGGAGAGAGAGATTTTCTTGTTTCCATGGTGCATACAAGTGCAGAAATTTTGCAGATTAACTCTACCTCTAGCTCACTAATTCAACAAGAAATTAGCTGGTTTGTAAAAGTTGTCAATATTTTGTCTTCGGAACAATGCCAAGATCAGATTCACAATGCTAAAAGGGATTTGCAGCACTCGTACAAATGATCTTTTCTCCAACAGTAGTTAATATGCTGTTCAGAAGAATTTGGGTTTTCATTCCATGTCTGTACGCTAATTTTTTTCACATCTGAGATTTGCTCCAGTTTACAAGTACTTTTATGTGGTGGGAACAAATATATATTCAGTGACATTTGCAATAAAAATTGGCAAAATGGAGTCCATGAGAGGAGCTTGTTTTCCAGAAATTGTAAACACCCACAATTCAAAATGAAGTAAGTGGTTATGGTGGGTGCTCAGAACCTCTGAAAAATAAGGCCACTTACTTAGGGACTCCATGGATTTAGATGTCTAACTTTAGGCATTCATGTATGAAATTTTGGCTTCGGTAGCTAAAGTACAGCACCCAAAATTAGAGGTTACTTTTGAAATTGTTCCTCTTAGTGTCTGTGTCCCTCTACTTCCTTATCTGTAAAACAGCGATAAAACAACCAATTCATTGGGTTTTTATGAGGATTAATTAACTGATAAATATACCGTATTGAATATGTCACATACGGCATGATATATAAGTGCAGAGTATTGTTCGACTGTAGGCAAATAAAAAACTCAGGTGCCATGTAGCGCATGGGCTTCTAGTAGCCAGTCTTAATAAATGATGATGCATAAGCAATAACACATGATGAGCTTTGTGTGTTAGTCAATAAATGGGCACTCTATCTGTGGTGTGATGCTCACATACTATAGTGATGTACGCCATAGAAGGCCCTAGATAAAAGCTCAACGTACCAAAAGTTGACATTCATTGACTGACACAGGCACGTGCAGAAGATGTGCTATTGTATTTATAAATAATTATTTTAAGACCAATTTTTAAAATTCGTAATCCTTTTGCTTTTCCCCCCCGCTTTACATAGACTTCCTCTGAAGGGCCAAAACCAGCACTTCAGAGCGGTGAATCTGAAATTGTACACTAGACAGAACATGTGTGTTTTACCATAGACCAAGCATTGTCAGCAGAACTCTAGTGGTTAAGGTACTTATATATACAAAAGTCATACTTCTAAAACCTTTGTTTCTTATAAAGTAATTGCATGAAATCCAATGTAATCTTCTGGATTGTAAAGATTTAAAGAATAATATTTTTTGGAATATATTGTGCCCTTCATCCCAAATGACTTTACAAACGACAGTATTCTAGCACAGTGGCATCTCTTTATAGTTAAGGTTGAAAGTTCCTTATTGCTTAAAGGATGACTATTCTAAGAGCTCCAAAATCCATGTGATTATGGAGAGAGTCTCAAAACACACTATGCCTCATGGTTGTGTGGGGTAGGGCCATGGGTATGGGAATTAGAGGTGCGGGGTGGTGCTGCAGCTCCCCCAGGTTTTACGCAGGGCTCTGCTCCTGGCCCCGCACCTGGGGTCCTGGCTGCCGGTCCCATGGTAAAGGGGGGGCATAAGGTAAAAAGCTTGGGGACCCCTGCTTTACAGTTTCACTGGCTTTCAGCACCCCCACTATAAAAAGTGTTCCAGCGCCACTGAGTAGGGCTTGTGCTCCAAATTTGGGGTCATTTGAGCAAGGGATTCCTATGGTACTGTCTCTCTAAAATCAGCTGTTAACAAAATCACTTGGTTCTTCTAACTTCTTTTGTGCTCACCAGGGGCTCAAACTAGGCTTAAAATCCTCCCCAAACTGATCTCAGCTGCTTAAGTTTATCTCAGCCAGGGTGGGGCAGCCGCCCAGGATGTAAAGCCACAGGGGTGGCTTGGGCTGGCGATGCCAGGCAGCTCAGGCCAGCCCTATGTGTGTGGGGGGCCCCATGGGAAGACCCCCCCAACTCACCTCAGCATGCCACCCAGCCTGTCTGGGATGGGGGAGTGCAACCAAAAAATCTAGGGGGGCACATGACTCCAAATGCCTCCCATGCATCGCCTCTGGTATGAGGTGCAGATATGCTTGTTTGCCCTGGATGCTGAAGTGCTTAGTTACAGCTTTGATATGTGTCTGTGGAAACACAACACAAACAATGCACCTTCTCTTAGTCTTTTCTTATGTCTACTTATTATGCCACCCACTTACAGAACCATTCTCAATAGCTATTGCTGGCTCCAGGGGGAGGAGTTAAGGGTGAGCTGGGGGATGGTGTGTTCCTTAACTCTGTATTTCCTGGGTTTCAGAAGTTTGTTTGTATTGCCTTAACTCTTCAATTCCTGATTTTCTGAGATTTGAGTAAAAAGAACAGGAGTACTTTGGCACCTTAGAGACTAACACATTTATTTTTTTCACACCCCTAAGTGATGTAAGTGGGTTGATTTAACTTGTTAGTAGAGACCTGGCCTTAGTTTGGTGGGAATTACAGGTGCTCAGTAGGGGCCTGATCCAAGACCCATTGAAGTCAGTGGAAAGACTTCCATTAACTTCAGTAGGCTGAGGATCAGACTTTAGGTGCTCGGCACCACTAAGGATCAGGTCCACCTAGATTTTAACCATAGCTGAAAGCAATGATGAAAACAGTTTAGCTCTTAGTGGATACAAGTACAAACCACATTCAGGGTTTTAGCCAGTTTTTGAAAAGGTGCTACGTGGTGCAGTTTTGTAGTGTAGAGAAGGTGTAAGGCACCAAATGCAAAGTAATGCGTTTGGAGCCTGATACAAACCTATTTCTGTGAATAGGAGTCTTTCTATTGCATTTAGTGTTCTTTTTATCAGACCTGTAGGCTCTAACTGTAGACCAGACTATACACTGATGGAGAATTGTAATGTCATGACAATGGAAGAAGTCAAATTGGTAATAAGTTACAGTAAAGACAAATAAGATGTTAGTGTCTGATCCTCTCCTGCCTTGTACTTTTTATAGCTGTTTACACTTGTGTAGAACAGTGGCTCTCAACCTTTACAGACTACTGTACCCCTTTCAGGAGTCTGATTTGCCTTGTGTGCCCCCAAGTTTCATGTCACTTAACTACTTGCTTACAAAATCAGACATAAAAATATAAGTTTCACAGCACACTATTGCTGAAAAATTGCTTACTTTCTCATAATTATATGGTAAAAATAAATCAATTGGAATATAAATATTATACTTACATTTCAGTATGTAAATTCCAGAGCAGTAAAAACAAGTTATTGTCTGAAATTTTTGTTTGTACTGACTTCACAAGTGCTTTTTATGTAGCCTGTTCTAAAACTAGGCAAATACCTAGATGAGTTGTTGTACCCCCTGGAAGACCTCTGCATACCCCCTGGGGGTACGCATACTTGGATGAGAACCACTAGTGTAAAATATATATAAATGCTACCGAATCAGAATTCTCTACTCTCTGATACTTGTGATAGCATTTTACACCTATTTTCACAGATATAAATTAATACACAAGGAGCAAGACAGAGGAGGATTAGGCCAGTAAGTTATATCAAAAACATTAATATACACAAAGAAATACAGTATTTTACCTATGTAAAATACCATGGTGAGGACTCAGTAGAGTTATTGCATCCATTTTGGGGAATTGCACATCTATGTGAACAGACACGTTCTGGCGTGGGTCCAGAGAAGAGTTACCAAATTGATCAAAGTGGGGGAGAAAAAAAAATCAAATCAAAACAAAAAAAACCCCCTCATAAGTAGATGCAGGAAGAAAAAAAACTAGATGAATGAGAAAGAGACAAAAATTAGAAGGGAAGAAGACCAAGATAAGGAAGAGAAATAAATTGAGGGAAGGAGGAGGAAAAAGAAGATGGATAACAGGAGGAACAGCTAATCTGCTGAGAGCAATGCAAAGAGAGCACTAAAGGGCGATGTATCTATCCCTTAAAAGGTGGAGGGATTGTTGCTATGATGTGGGACCCTTTGAACAGAGGAAGAAAGTAGAAGGAGAAAGATGAGTTCTTTCATCTCTCCCTTCCCAAAAAAGATCCTCAAAAAAAGAGGTGTAAGATTAAAGAGGCAAAGAGTAAGATGTTTAAAGACATAAAGGAGTGGAAACAGAGACTGACATAAGACCTGATGGTAGAATGGAAATGTGTGAAATGTAAAGTTAGGGTGAACGGGGGGAAATTCAGAGAAAAGTGAATTGTTCCATTTTAGGGTGGAGACTGTATTTGAGTCTTTCTTTCAGATGATATTTAAACTAGAAATAAAATTCATTGGAGTAGCTTGGTGAAACTTTTTTTTGTTTTTGTGTTTTGCAGAAGCCATAATAGCAGACATTCAGAAAAAGATTACAGATGCTTTTGAAGTGTTCGACCATGAATGCAATAAAACTGTGGATGTCAGGTTTGAAAATCTTTTCTCAGAAATATTATGGAATTTTTTTGCAGAGCAAAACACTGCCCTAAATCACTTTAACAAGAAATAAAATTGAAATAATGCCCTGTGATCTTGATTCTGTAAACATTTATGTACATGCTTAACTGGACTAGTGTGAGTAGTTCCACTGATTTAAGACTGGTACTGGATTAGGAGCGGAGGCAGTGGGCTTAGTGGGCAAAGAGACTGACCCAAGGAGCTGGGGTTGAGGAGAAATGGGGGTTAGTTGGGCAAGGAGATAGGGATTAGGAGCCCAGGAAGGGGAAGACTTAGATTAGATGACAAACTGGGTGGGGAGAGGGAGGGCCAAGACTGGAACAATGTCAGGCTTGGGTAGAAGAGGGGCAGAAAGGTTAGCCACTGAAGCACACACCCCTCCAGAACCTGAAATGGAACCAAAGAATGACATTCTGGGGTGCAGTCTTGACCAGTGAGGGGCTGTCACCCTTGCCCTGCAACCTGGGGTACCTCACAATGCTTTGCTCCTACCTGAGCTGCACACAAACAGCCTGCCAGCATGCAGGTCACACCCTGAGTGTCTGTGAATAGCCAGAGCCCTGGTCTGCCAGTTCCGACCCCAGCAGTCTGTCAGCAAACACCAGCTACATTCTGGCTTCTAGTAGCCTTGGTTACTATTTGCAGGGTGACCCCAACACACTCCCAGTCTCGAATTTTCCTCCAAATACACGTGTTCTGCACCGTCCAGCCCTCTCCAGCACAGTTCAGATATATTAGGTCCATTGCCCCTCTTAGGGGATCAATATATAATAGTTTACTATCCCAAGTAGCATTACCCACATAGTTCACAACACTGGATTGGTTTTGATTACATAATAAAACAAGTTTACTCACTACAAAGAGACGGGTTTTATGCGAGTGCAACTACAAGGCATTAAAACCAGAAATGGTTATGAGAGAAATAAAGATAAAATGCTTCCCAGTATTAAAACTTAACAAATTAAAATTAGTTCAAGATAAGTCTTACCAAGTGCTCCCAGCAACAAGGCTGACCAAATGACCAGGATCTCTCCCAAAGTCAAATGGGCTGGTTTCTTTTGTCAACTTAGGGGAAACAGAAGAGAGAGATGGGGGAGGGAGCTTGGGGTGTTTTTGCCCCTCACTTTTACAAAAAGGATTCTGCGTGGACTCCTCCGGACGGTCGAAACAACAGACTGGACTTCTACATAGATTGCTTCCGTCAGCGTGCAAAGGCTGAAATTGTGGAAAAGCAACATCACTTGCCCCGTAACCTCAGCCATGCTGAACACAACGCCATCTACAGCCTCAGAAACAACTCTGACATCATAATCAAAAAGGCTGACAAAGGAGGTGCTGTCGTCATGATGAATAAATTGGAATATGACCAAGAGGCTGCTAGACAGCTCTCTAACACCACATTCTACAGGCCATTATCCTCTGATCCTACTGAGGATTACCTAAAGAAACTACACCATCTGTTAAAAAAACTCCCTGACAAAGCACAGGAACAAATCTGTACAGACACATGCCTACAACCCCGACCAGGGGTATTCTGTTTGCTACCAAAGATCCATAAACCTGGAAATCCTGGACGCCCCATCATCTCAGGCATTGGCACCCTAACATCAGGATTGTCTGGCTATGTGGACTCTCTCCTCAGGCCCTACGCTACCAGCAATCCCAGCTGTCTTCGAGACACCACTGACTTCCTGAGGAAACTACAATCCATCGGTGATCTTCCAGAAAACACCATCCTGGCCACTATGGATGTAGAAGCCCTCTACACCAATATTCCACACAAAGATGGACTACAAGCTATCAGGAACAGTATCCCTGATAATGTCACAGCTAACCTGGTGGCTGAACTTTGTGACTTTGTCCTCACCCACAACTATTTCACATTTGGGGACAATATATACCTTCAAGTCAGCGGCACTGCCATGGGTACCCGCATGGCCCCACAGTATGCCAACATTTTTATGGCTGACTTAGAACAACGCTTCCTTAGCTCTCGTCCCCTGAGGCCCCTACTCTACTTGCGCTACATTGATGACATCTTCATCATCTGGACCCATGGAAAAGAAGCCTTTGAGGAATTCCACCATGATTTCAATAATTTCCATCCCACCATCAACCTCAGCCTAGATCAATCCACACAAGCGGTCCTGGACACTACTGTGCTAATAAGTAATGGTCACATAAATACCACCCTATACCGGAAACCTACTGACCGCTATACTTACCTACATGCCTCCAGCTTCCATCCAGGACACACCACACGATCCATTGTCTACAGCCAAGCTCTAAGATACAACTGCATTTGCTCCAATCCCTCAGACAGAGACAAGCACCTACATGATCTCTATCAAGCATTCTTAAAACTACAATACCCACCTGCTGAGGTGAAAAAACAGATTGACAGATCCAGACGAGTACCCAGAAGTCACCTCCTACAAGACAGGCCCAACAAAGAAAATAACAGAACACCACTAGCTGTCACCTTCAGCCTCCAACTAAAACCTCTCCAGCGCATCATCAAAGATCTACAACCTATCCTGAAAGATGATCCCTCACTCTCACAGAGCTTGGGACACAGACCTGTCCTCGCTTACAGACAACCTGAAGCAAATACTCACCAGCAACCACACATCACTGAACAAAAACACTGACCCAGGAACCTATCCTTGCAATAAAGCCCGATGCCAACTCTGTCCACATATCTATTCAAGTGACATCATCATATGACCTAATCACATCAGCCATGCCATCAGGGGCTCATTCACCTGCACATCTACCGATGTGATATATGCCATCATGTGCCAGCAATGCCCCTCTGCCATGTACATTGGCCAAACCGGACAATCTCTACGCAAAAGAATGGACACAAATCTGACATCAGGAATCATAACATTCAAAAACCAGTATGAGAACCCTTTAACCTGTCTGGTCATTCAATGACAGACCTGCGGGTGGCAATTTTGCAACAGAAAAGCTTCAAAAACAGACTCCAACGAGAAACTGCTGAGCTTGAATTGACATGCAAACTAGACACAATCAATTTAGGCTTGAATAGAGACTGGGAATGGCTGAGCCATTACAAACATTGAATTTATCTCCCCATGTAAGTATTCTCACACTTCTTATCAAACTGTCTGTACTGGGCTAGCTTGATTATCACTTCAAAAGTTTTTTTTTCTCTTACTTAATTGGCCTCTCAGAGTTGGTAAGACAACTCCCACCTTTTCATGCTCTCTGTATGTGTATATATATCTCCTCAATATATGTTCCTTTCTATGCATCCGAAGCAGTGGGCAGTAGCCCACGAAAGCTTATGCTCAAATAAATTTGTTAGTCTCTAAGATGCCACAAGTACTCCTGTTCTTTTTGCGGATACAGACTAACACAGCTGCTACTCTGAAATTTTCATGAGGGTTACCCCTAGATAAAGTTCATTCCTGCTGTGAGAACGAAGACAAGGAATCTGGTGGTGAAACAGGTTCCATGCTGCTGTTTTCTAAAATGCAGATAGATCTTTTCCTACACCCCTTGTTGCCAAAGAATGGCCACTTGACAGGTGATTGCCCATCATCTTTGATGATGCCTGACTAGAGGGGTCAGTTTATCCTTTATCTTCGAGAAACAAGTTTATCCATTCCCCAGACTTGTCTGGTAAACACCCTTCAGTCATAATGTCAGCTTATATTCATAACTTTACATATAATTTTACTACGTACATCTCACCATGGTATTATTGATCAGCAAATAATTAGCTTTCAAATTATATCTTACAAGGGATATTTGGTACAAAGATTATTACAATGGTGTGTAGGGTGTGAATACAAGGGTGCATTTGATTACACCAAGTTTGCCAAGTCTCAGTATTCCTCTGCTGTCAGCAAATATCTGTAAAATCCACTGGCAAAAGTATGTGTTTCCTCCTCCTCTAATGCTGGTCCATGTAGAGGGTGACAACTTACTATTGTAATTAATTTCTCCATTAGCTCAAGTGGCAGAGGTCTGCACTGTGGAGCTAAAGGTCCAACTTTGATGATGATCCATTTAGATATCAATATGAAGTCACAGATGGAACTTCAAGTTTTTAATTTGCTTTTTAAAAAACCTAGGAAGTTGCGCGTGCACACACGTACACACGCAGCTCTGCCCCCCCCCCCCGTTAAAAGGACACTAAGATCATAAATGAAGCAGTTAAAAGTTAGGAAATACCAGAATTAAGGTTGCCTATGCAACCCAAACTTGGTTCCCTTGTGTGTATGCATTATGCTATAGTTTTGAATTATATGATCATACACTATTTTTCCCATAGGACCTGTGCCTCATTCACTGTACAGGATGGACCTGGTTTGGGGATGTATGATGTGACCCGAGGTACAATTTGGACTGTGGAATTACTGTGCCTCCTTAATTCTCTCACTAAGGGTGTCTTTTACTCAACTCTGCTAATGACAAGCAGCCCCTTTAGGCTTTGCTCTGTGAAGGCAAGCCCAAAGTTATATGAATGCTTTCTCAAGCCACTGATGAACTGAATACAGGGAGACCCCAGCAAATTGTGCCAGCCCCAGCCTTGCACCCAGAAATGTGTGTCGTACACTGCTCAAGACTTTCTTGATCAATGCAAGCTCATTGATTAGTTCGCCACTCTGTCAAAGGGTAGTGGATGTGCACCAGCCTCTGTAAGCTGAGCAGATCCCCCAAGCCCTTTAGACAAACTCACTGGTTTACATTAAACATCAAAATAAGTTTATTAACTAGAGAGAGAGATTTTAAGTGATTATAAGTGATAGGCATAAAGATCGGAATTAGTTATGTAAAAAATAAGTAAACACATACTAAATCCTAAACTTTATCAGGCTAAGCAAGATTTGAATCAGTTTTTCTAACCCTACTGGATATTGCAGATTGTTTTCAGTTCAGCGTTCATACTAACTAGAAAGCCTTCTAGTTAGGACCATCCCTTCCCTCCAGTTCAAGGAGACTTCTCTTTGTCTTCCAAACGATCTTGCTTCCAGATGTTGAGATGGGGGAGGAGAGAGGTGAACTGATGATGTCACTGTCCCTTATTTTATACTCTCCTTCAGGTGCTGGAAAAATCCATGCTATCATGGGGGTTAGGCTACCCCCATGGTGTACATGAGCTGCTGACCATCCTTCATTATGAATTGTAAATTTTTTGTTTACAACTCCCCTGCTGGTGAATGGCCAGTGATGGTTACTTAACGCTGGGTGTTGGTCATTCTTTTGTTGCTACTGAAGAGCTAGTCGGTGGGTGTTTCCCAGACTCTTAACATGTTTCAGTAACAAGCATATAACAAAATCTTATAACTTCATATATAATGATGATACACACATTTAAACAGGATAGTGAGGTTCATCAAATTAAGACTTTTCAAATGATACTTCACAAGGCATACTTTGTACAAAACATATTATATTCATATAATAGTGGTGGATATATGGGTACGGAGGGTAATATGGGGTACAGTATGTCACAGGGTGAACCAGGGTTGTGTAATGAAGGAGTCTGTAGCACCCGTGCATCATTTGTTGCAGAAGTTGGAAGGTGTGTAGTGATTGAGGTGAGGAGTTCTAGGAAAAGAAAGGATGGCCTCATGGTTAAGGCAGCTGACTGCCACCCTGGAGAGTTAGAGTTTATCCCTGCCTCTGCCACAGAGTTCCTAAATGATGTTGGACAAATCACTAAAGCCAAACTTTTCACAGGGGGTCACTAATTGTGTCGTCTTCATTTTCTTGGTGCCAAACTTGAGACCTGGGTCTGATTCACAGAAGTTCTGAGCACTCACAACTGCAACTGAAATTAATGGGGAGAGCTATGTTTTGCATATATATAATGCTAAGGACTGTGAAAACTCAGGCCCTAGATTTCTCAAGTTGGGCATCCAAAATTAATGGACACATTTAACCTTAATCTCTCTCTAAAATGGGAATAATATCATCTTTCTCACTTCACAGGGGTGTTTGTGAAAATAAATTCATTAATATATGTGACACACTCAGATACTACAGTGATAAGCACCATTGAAAAGTCCTTGAAGAAATAAATAATTCTGTCTTCAGAGCAGGGTTTGAATAATGTGGAGTAAATAAGGCATTTGATCCACACATGGAACAATAATGATTTAAAAAAAAAAAAGTATTGAATAGCTCCTCATTCAGTGAACACTGTCCATCTTGTGCCCAGAATGAGACAGGAGAGTTGTGGAAAAAATGGAATGTCATCAGGTAATTAAAGAGTGTATCCTAATGCATACTCACAAGGTGGTCAACTAAAGGGTATACAATGAACTTTAATTCTGGCATTTCCTAACTTTTGAGTCTTTGGCTTTTCAACCTTACATTCTTTTAACATATATATTGTTTTATATAATAAACACAGGATCGAGTTTCAGAGAAGAGACTTCAGAGATAGTCCATTGTCATTAGCATTTACTTTCAGTCGTATTTTCATTATTCTTTTCATAGTTTCACTAGTGTGGATGCACTGAACAATTTTTTTTCACTAGTGCAATCTCATCAATTCAGTTTCCAGGTGTTCAGTTCTCCAGTGTAAATATAGCAAAGGGTGACTGGAGAGCTAAAGAAATTGACATCAGAAGAGACTGGAGACTGAAAGACTGAAATTGATAGTGGAAGAGATTTTTATTTCAGACAGTTTAAAACCCTTTTTTCCCACCACTACCACCCCCCCCCCCTTTTTTTTTTAAAGATTCAGCACCCCAACCTCTCCAGTTAAGGGATGAGAGCTCACAGTACACATTTCTGAAGAATCACCCCTCAAGAAGCCTTACAGCAAAAGTAGGGTGGAGAAGACTTGACATTCCTGATATTTATAAAATAAAACCAGAGAAAAATCTTTTAAAAATGTTCCAGCCTTCTTTTATACAACCTAAAGAAAGGGGGGGGAGAGGGGGGGCATGAATCCAATTAAAAAAAAAAAGTCTGTGCTGATTACTTGAAAATAATATGAATCCAAGGGTGTCTGTTTTAATACTTTATTTTGAAAGAAACATGCACTGATTTTGAAACACTTTCATACATGCTTATCCTTAAGTGAGTATTTTCCATTACTTTCACATATCACATACTTAAAGCATATTTGTAGGGTCAGGGGCAATAATGAAAATGATTGTGGATTTTTTTTGCCATGCATTTACCCAATATTTATAAGAACATAAGAACAGCTATACTGGGTCAGACCAAAGGTCCATCAAGCCCAGTATCCTGTCTTCTGACAGTGGCCAATGGCAAAGGGAATTAACAGACAGGTTATCATCAAGTGATACGTGCCCTGTCACCCAATCCCAGCTTCTGGCAAACAGAGGCTAGGGACACCATTCCTACCCATCCTTGCTAATGCCATTGATGGACCTATCTTCCATGAATCTATCTAGCTCTTTTTTGAACCCCGTTATAGTATTCATAACACCCTCTGGCAAGGAGTTCCAGAGGTTGACAGTGCTTGCGTGAAAAAATATTTTCTTGTTTTTGTTTTAAACCTGCTACCTATTAATTTCATTTAGTGGCCCCTTGTTCTTGTATTATGAGAAGAAGTAAATAACTCTTCCTTATGTACTTTCTCTATACCACTCATGATTTTATAGACCTCTATCATATCCCCCCTTAGTTGCCTCTTTTCCAAGCTGAAAAGTTCCAGTCTTATTAATCTCTCCTCAGACAGAAGCCATTCTATACCCATAATCATTTTTGTTGCCCTTTTCTGAACCTTTTCCAATTCCAATATATCTTTTTTGAGATGGAGCTACCACATCTGCATGCATTATTGAAGATATGGGCATACCATGGATTTATATATATATATTAATATGATATTTTCTGTCTTATTATCTATCCCTTTCTTGATGCTTCCCAACATTCTGTTTGCTTTTTTGACTGCCGCTGCACATTGAGTGCATGATTTTAGAGAACTATCCACAATGACTTCAAGATCTCTTTCCTGAGTGATAACAGCTAATTTAGACACCATTATTGTATATGTATAGTTAGGATTATGTTTTCCAATGTGCATTACTTTGCATTTCTCAACATTAAATTTCATCTGCCATTTTGTTGCCCGGTCACCCAGTTTTGTGAGATCCTTTTGTAGCTCTTCGCAGTCTGCCTGGGACTTAACTATCTTGAGTAGTTTTGTATCATCTGCAAATTTTGCCACCTCACTGTTTACCCCTTTTTCCAGATTGTTTATGAATATATTAAATAGGACTGGTCCCAGTACAGTCCCCTGGGGGACACCACTATTTACCTCTCTCCATTCTGAAAACTGACCATTTATTCCTACCCTTTGTTTCCTATCTTTTAACCAGTTACCAATCCATGAGAGAACCTTCCCTCTTATCCCATGACTGCTTATTTTGCTTAAGAGCTTTTGGTGAGGGACCTTGTCAAAGTCTTTCTGAAAATCTAAATACACTATATCCACTGGATCTCCTTTATATATTTATAAATTATATATTTATTGGATATAACCATCTAAAAATGTTTTTAATTCGTATTACTCTTTGATCTAGAGCCAGGGAGTTAGTAATTAAGTCATCTATTTATATTTTCTGCACAGTCTTTGTTATTGAATTTCTTAATATTCTGATGACCTAAATCAGTACTTTTTCAGCAATGCACATTTACTAAGGTCTCCAAGTTTAGGACATTCTGGCTTTTCCTCAGACATCAAATGAAATAATTTTTCAGTTGAAGTGGATGTGCAGAATTGTAGGATATGTCTCCATGCACAACTTAGGCTATGTCTACACTACAGCTTACGTCAGTATAGGTTATGTTTGTAGCTCAGGGGTGTGAATAAACCAACCCCCAGAGCAACATAAGTTATACTGACCTAAGCGCCGATGTGGACAGCGCTATGTCAGTGGGGGAGCTCCTCCTACTGACATAGCTACTGCAGTTCGCAGCGGCGGGAGTAATTAAGTCGATGGGAGAGCTCAGTCCCGTAGGGTTACAGTGTCCGCACTAGCAGCATTACAGCTGCATCAATGCAGCTGCACTACTGTAAGTTCTGTAGAGTAGCCATAGCCTTTGTAGCTACTCATGCTTCAGTAAAAGTATTTGAGAAAAGTGTGCTCTTTCATTTTGAATACCAATGAGGAAATCAGCTTACACCTTGCTGTTTTTCCTGACCTGGCTAGGAAAGAGCTTTTAAATTAGTCTTCTTTTTCCTTTTGATATTTCTATCTACTAGGTGCTCATTTTAGCTGTTATTTGCTTCTGTATATTCTGCTATTTTTTTTTTATATTACTTAGGGTTACCATTCATCCGGATTCTGCCGGACATGTCCGTCTTTTTTGAGTTAAAAATAGCGTCTGGGGGGATTTTGTAAATGTCCGGATTTCACCCCCATGCAGAGCGTGCGTGGCTAACAGGGCAGCCGGCCGGATCGTGCCACTCGCACGGGGCTCCGGCAGCCAGAGCCCTTCCTCCACTTCCCCCTCCTCTCCCCTGCAACTTGAGACCACTCCCCTCCTCTCTCTCCCTCCCTCCCTCCCCCCCCCCTGCATTCACAGATCGCTGGTCGGCCGTTTGCCTCGGGCCTCCGGCAGTCTGGAGCTCCAACCCTGCTCCCCTCCCCCTGCTGCCGAGCGCGCTGCTCTGCAGCACGGTAAGGGGGCCAGGGGGTCAGAGAAGCGACAGGGAGGTTCTGGAGGGGGTAGTCAAGAGACAGGGAGCAGGGGGAGGGTTGGATGGGTAAGGAGTTTGGGGGAAGCTCTCTGGGGGTTGGGGGTGTAAGGTTTTGGGCAGTCAGAGTACAGGTGGGGGGGTCTGAGGAGGGGGCAGTTAGGGGACAAGGCACAGGGAGGCTTAGGTAGGGGGTGGGGTTCTGGAGGGCAGTTGGGAGCAGGGGTCCCAGGAGGGGGCAGTCGGGGACAGGGGTCCCAGGAGGGGGCAGTCGGGGACAGGGAGCAGAGGGGTTTAGATAGGTCAGGAGTTCTGTGGGGGGCTGTCAGGGGGTGGGGGTGTGGTTAAGGGTTGGGGCAGTCAGGGGACAGGTAGGGGGTAGGGTCCTAGGGGGCCAGTTAGGATGGGGGGAAGGTCTCAGGAGGGGGCAGTCAGGGGACAAGGAGCAGGGAGGCTTAGGTAGGGGGTGGAGTCCTGGGGGGCAGTTAGGGGCAGGGGTCCCAGGAGGGGGCAGTCAGGGGACAAGGAGTGGGGGGGGGTTGGGGGTTCTGAGGGGGTGGGAAGTGGGAGGGAGTGGAAGGGGCAGGGGCGGGGCTAGGGCAGGACGGGGGCGGGGCTAGGGCGGGGCTCCTCCCGTCCTCTTTTTTGATTGTTGAAATATGGTAACGCTAGTATTACTGTAGTGCCTAGGAGCCCTGACCTCATTGTGTCAGGCACTGCACATGTGCATGCACACACAAAATACCAATCCCTCTACCAAGTTGCTTACAAGCTAAGTATAAGACGAGACAACAGATCGATACAGACAGGTGGGGGAGTACAAGGAAACAATGAGACAGTGTTGGTCAGTATATGACCAATGGACAGTGGCCAAAGCATGCTACCAGCCATGAAGTTTGCTAAAATCTTCATTTTATTTTGAGGGAAATGCTGGGACAATGAAATGATGTGAATACACTTTTCTTTGACAGTTTCTTTCTTGAGATGATAAAACCATAAGATATGAAAGGGGAGGTTAGAAAGTCAATTAAATGTAACAAACTCACTACTTCATGTCAAAATTCTTACCTTATAAAAATCATTAACAGTATTTCTTCACTCACCCTTCCCTGATTCATAAATGCAATTTCTTTTATCCCAAATGTTTTATCACATAATAGGTGATTATGTTGTGTCAGAGGGTGGCAGTACAGCACAATTCTTAACCATGGTCATAAAAGTATTATGAATATTATCTCTTGGAACATCAGATTCCCTTGAAGAGAAGGAGAGATTTTAACCTATTTGCAGAAAGCCAATACCAATATATTGCCTGACCTTTAAGCATGCACCTACAAAACTAAAAAGAAACAAGGTTTGCACAGGAAGATGTTCTGCTCTTCTTCTCTTCACAACATAAATTACAAAGAGTTTTTTTTGTGATTTATGCAAAGTTTTTCCTGCAAAATATTACACTTCATTTGATAAATATGACATTAGGATTATATTTCACCTGCAGTATAAACTCAGATTAACAAGATGAGCATTAAACTATGATTCACTAACTCAGATTCATCAAGTAGGTGAGCATTATGCTTAGATTCACCATCACTTCTGTGTGCTAGAAAGTACACTGGCAGAAGCCAAAGATGGTACACCAACTGGGAGGGGGAGGCTGGCAGGGAAAGATAGTGATTCAGCTGGGGTCTTTAAAGCTTCTTTACCCTATGCCAACACTAGAACCTGGCATTTAGCTTCTTTTAATCCTGGACACCTAAAACAACCTACATGGCCTTATTTTTACAACCCTTGTCCACCCATCCTACTATTTCCCATCTGCTGCTGCTGCTGTTACTTTTCATCATGTGTGCGATTTGAATGTAAGCTCTTCAGATCAGGGACTGTCTTCCTCTACATCTGTTCAGTGCCTAGCACATTTTGGGTGTTACAAAACAATCACATTATTACAGTAAGTGTTTTATTTTCATCTCTACAACTTCCACTAGAAAACTCTAATTGTCTGTTAGATGCACTGGCAGTGATGGATGATCCTCAAAAGTTTAAGCATCCTATAGCATGGATGTTTATGCAAGATTATCTGAACTTCTTTGCTCTGGAATTGGACTGGAAAAGTTTCAAGAAACACACAAGAGTTCCTGTGTTTCTTGGTTTACATCACACCAGAAATATCATAAGAAGTTTTCTGTGCAGTATTTCTTTTTTCTTCTGATCCTAGGCCAGGTCTACTCTACAAAGTTTGTACGTCGGTCAAGGTGTGAAAAAACTACACCCCCAGTTGACATAGATTTGCCAGCCAAACCCCCAGTATAGACACAGTTATGCCAACAAAGGCACTCTTCTATCGGTATAGCTAATGTTGTTCAGGGAGGAAGTGTTAATATGCTGATAGAAAAACACCCTGTGTTAGCACTTACACTGGGGGGGTTCTGTGTCAGTATAGCGATACCAGTATCACTATACTGGCAAAGCATTTTTAATATAGACAAGGCCTAAGATGCAACTGGGAAGTGCAAAGATGGGTGGATATATTTTTTTAAATTCACAGTTTTTTCAAAATTGGAAAAAAATTAAGTTTGAGGTGGTTCGGGTCTTTTTTTAATCAATTCAAATCAATTTGCCCATCTTTCACCTCTAGAAACTTCAGATGAATTCATATGTACACTGTGACACCCTTTTAAATTTGTCAGATAGCATCTCTTGATATTTAATTTGTTTCTATTTGAGGCATCACCAGTTTGGTCATACATTTTATTTGGAACTTCATAACAAGTGCACTAGATTTGATAGTATGTTCTTCCATTCCTGAACCACTAATGTGTGCATGCGACATAGAGCCAGGCTGGTAATGTTGACCATGTTGTGGTGTTTTCAGCTTTGGCAAAGCTCACTCAGCAATGCTGCACCCACCTTCAACCTCTAGTAACGTTTATATTTTATGGATAACTTTAATGTCATTTTACATTTATACAGGACTTTTCATCTCAATGGATCACAAAGGGCTTTATTAACTATGGTATACAGTATAAATATAGACCCTGCTGAAATCCAGTCATACTAAGAAAGAGAACTGCAGACAGGAAGCAATCTGCATACAACACACTTCACTGCAACAGGGGGAGAGGAGATTTTGGGTTAAGGCCACAGGGCAAACCCATACTCTTTCAAAAAGTGGCATGAGATTTTTAATGTCCACACAAACAAATAGGATCTTAGTTTTAAGGCCTCGCTATAAACCACCACCCTCCCCATTTCCCCCGACACTTGCTCTGTATTGATAGCTGGTTTTCTTGTACTCTAGATAGCTGCCATAGGTTTTCTTGTACTCTAGATTTACCGACAAAAATGTTTTCTTTTTCAGAGAGATTGGTACAATCATCAGGTCATTAGGATGCTGCCCAAGTGAGAGCGAATTACATGATATGCTTGCAGAGGTAAGCGGTTTGTCTTTTGTCATTTTTCTTCAATCTTACAATTTACAAAAGTTTTAATCTCTGCATTACTTTGTGGGAGACCTGAGCTTGTTTCCCAGAGGCTGGAAATATTATGGAGACAGGTCACTTAGCAAGGGAGTCCCTCAGATTGCCCTGAGCAACCCCTAAGGCTGATATGGGAGCAACACTGATAGAATACAAAGAGGAATCTTTCCAGGTATGGCTATGCATTGGCTGACAGACATGGGCTAGCGGGGCTTACACCAGTGCGTTAAAAATAGCTGTATAGACAGAGTTTCGAAGTTACAGCTTAAGCTGAAACTCAGGATCTGAAGCCCACCCACCTCCGTAGGTTTCAGAGTCCAAGCTCCAACTTCAAAGCGCTGCCTATGCAGCTATTTTTAAAGTGCAAGCCCCACAACCTCAAGTCTGTCGACCTGGTCTGGGAGGCTTGCTCCAAAGTGCTATGTGGAAGTACCTTCTGTCTTCTGCCAAGGATGGTTACTGTGACCCAGTGCCAAGAGGGTGGGGAAGTTCTTTGTCAAGAAACAAGAAAAAATATTCCTTTGCAGATGGAAAAATAAAAGTGAGTTCCAAACTGATCAGGTTACACAAACCCCAACTGTATTATCTTCTTGACACAATCAGGCCAAACAATGAACAAGTAATACCAATTAACTCAGGAAATAGCATTGAGGTTGTGACTTTAACCTCAAAAAGCTTCTGAGGGAAGACCTGCCATGTATCCTTCATCTGTCCCCTGTGATTCCTACATATTTCACATGTCTGATGCATTATTTAGTCTATTTCAATCCGCCCTCCTTTGTTTCTGCAGTTCAACATAATTGGTCGAGCTACGCATATGATTGTACTCTTAATGGTGATTTTCCCCTTTTTGTGGGTTTGTAATAACTTTAATGTTTATTTTATTTGGATTTTAAACATTGTATTGCCTTTTCTGTAATCCTAGGTCACAATTATTTGAACAGTATGAAAGTTGGATACAATAGGATTATTAAACCAGTTTATCTGATTATGCTGATGCTAAGAATGTATCAGCACATTGAACTTCTGTACCTTTAGCAATATTAAATGGCTCAACCTCCTCAGTCCAACCCTTTTTTTCCTGATTCTCTTTGAGTCTTCATCCTTTCTCCTGGGATTGTCTTCTCCTAAAGTTGCTATGCAATCTTTATTCTTAAATATAACATTTAAAAGGGTTTGTTTTTTCTAAATTAATGGAGTTGTACTAGTGTAACTAAGCATAATTTGATCCAAATACATTTTGAAACTAAAAATTGCATCCCACAAGTCTAAATTTAGGTTTAAAGGGAGTAATACTCTACAGTCTAGCTATTTACAAAACAGGAGGTTTTGAGTTCTCATGCAACAATCTGAACAAGCAACTTACGGTAGTTCCTTTGCTTTCTGCTACAGACAACAAAAAACTGAGATAGTTGGAAGCTGCAGCTCTGTATATAACCTGGTGCTGAATGTTTGGTGCCATGAGGTGATGCTTTTGGAGCCCCAACAGACATGGCTTTCTAGAAGGTTCCAGAAACGTCAGTCCTATGAGTGTGAATGTCCAAAGCTTTCTCTTGAAGATGCACAGTAACTAGCCAGTAATCTTTTCTTGCTCATTTACTTCATCCTATAAGTCCAAGTTCCCACTCCCCTAATTGAGTGCAGGGAGTAGGGAACTTCTACTGGTAAACACCAGTCCAATGTTTTTTTTTATTTTTTATTTGAACATTGATTTTAGATTGTAATTTGTCCGCTCAGTTCCTGCTCTACTTTCACTTCCTAGTAGGAAGCTGGGGTCACCACAGTGATGATGCATAGGGTGGAGCCAGAGTGTGGGACACAGCAGCAGAAATATTTCCCACCACAGCCCTCTCTTCTTCTCTTTGCAGGTGATATCAGGTTGAAATGCTACCTCAGGGGAAGGAAAGATCCCTTGATTTGGAAGGATTTCTTCCCTTGGAAGTAGCCTGAGGTATATATATCACCCACACATGTCATAATGCTGGAGTTTGGCTCCCACCCAAAACGTTTTGCTATCCCTGCCTCTTATCTGTATGCCAACTCCATCCCCCCTAGAGTCTCAAATAGCAGTGGTTCACTCCCTGGCTCAGCTGCCTCCGCTCTTTAGATGAGGAGAAAGTACAAAGAACCAGCAGAATAGAAAGTTGTCTTGCGTGCTACAGCCTGCCTCCTGTGATTTTGCGCCCCTTATTAGCAGAGTTCCCCAACTCCTATCTTCAACCAAGAAGTAGAAGACAGTCTGAGGAAAGAGAAATTGTGCTCCAAAATATAAATAATACAAAAAAAATTAATAACCACATGGATTGTTGTTTATTGATAAAAGAAAATCTCCCCACCCTGGTCCAAGATTTACAAAATAGAAGTGGAAGGGGTGGAGGAAAGATGGACACTGACCTGGGACTCTGGAGACCTTGGGTCCAAACTTTTTCCATCATAGACTTTCTGTGTGACTTTGAGTAAATCACTTAGTTTTCCCTCTGTAAAATGGGGAAAATAGTACTTCCCTATCTCACAGCGGGGGTTAGTGTAATAATACTCACAAGATTGTGCAGTGTTCAGATACTATGGTAATGGAGATCACAGAAGTACCTAGAGTAGATTGGAAAGAGAAGTACCTGGAGTAGAGGAGAATTTGGAAAGGGTCCAGAGAAGAGCAACAAGAATGATTAAAAGTCTTGAGAACATGACCTATGAAGGAAGGCTGAAAGAATTGGGTTTGTTTAGTTTGGAAAAGAGAAGACTGAGAGGGGACATGATAGCAGTTTTCAGGTATCTAAAAGGGTGTCATAAGGAGGAGGGAGAAAACTTGTTCACCTTAGCCTCTAAGGATAGAACAAGAAGCAATGGGCTTAAACTGCAGGAAGGGAAGTCTAGGTTGGACATTAGGAAAAAGTTCCTAACTGTCAGAGTGGTTAAGCACTGGAATAAATTGCCTAGGGAGGTTGTGGAATCTCCCTCTCTGGAGATATTTAAGAGTAGGTTAGATAAATGTCTATCAGGGATGGTCTAGACAGTATTTGGTCCTGCCATGCGGGCAGGGGACTGGACTCGATGACCTCTCGAGGTCCCTTCCAGTCCTAGAATCTATGAATCTATGAATAGATAGATGAGTATAATAATGCTTTAAATATTTCACCCCGCAGTAGCTATTACTGTCATAGCCTCCATAAAGAGAGCAAAAAAATACAGGCAAGAAGATGAAATTGTAGTGAAAAAGCAATTTTAAGATAGGAGTGACTATGAAGGTGGATAAGATGAAGATAAACATCTGCAAAACTTGAAGGACCTAAAGCAAAGCATTTATTTGGCCTCTCATTACCACCTGTCCAGTGTTAGGGAAAGAACCTATTTTCAGTCTTTCTGCATTTTAGAGTAGAGAAAAACCCAAGACACCTCTGGGCCTACAGTGCAAATGAATTGGTGGGTGCTTTGAGGTCAGTAGGAGTTGAGGTTGCTCATCACCTCACAGTAGCAGGTCCATTATCAGTGATGAAAGATTTCTTTTACCAGGAAATGCTTTATGGGGATAAAATGCAAACAGCAAACCTACTAAGAGAGACAAATCTAATACTTTATTTTGTAAGTCACATATACATGTTTTTGTTACGTGGTGGATTCTGGAGCAGCTATTTGCTACTAATGTTTTTTTCTCCCCAGTCTGAAAATTAGGACCACATTTAGCCCTGTGGTGAGCAGCTGCAAATCCCATTGACGGAAATGGCAATTGAGAGTGCTCAGCCCCTGACAGGATCAGGCCTAATGGTTTTGGCTTTTAAACATGATTTATTTGCAGTATGATCTTTATGTGCCCTTTGGGACCTTAGTTAATGTATAATATAAGATGTCTCTGTATAGTTCCTATAAATAGTTACCACATTACTACTTCTGTCTTTTTGGTTTCCTGACCTACAGCCTGTTGGAACATAGGTGCTTCATAAAACACCCTTACTACAGTCATTGTCTCAATATTTGTGAAGCATGAAATAGTTCAGTTTATTGACTAACTGTTATGTCATGAGAGGGAAATTAATTTTTGCCATCCATTTTATTGCATCTTTGCAGTGGATTCAGCTTTAAAATAAACAACCCTGTCATGATCAAAGACAGTTTTATTCATGTATAGAAGAGCTTCATTTTCTAGCAAAAGATTATCTGTTATAAGGCACAGCAGACAGAGGGCAACACTGTAGCTTCAAGACACTGTCTGCACTGAAGGAGTGGGGGATGAAGATGGACTATTCATTGGTGGCTGCTGTTAGAAGCATTGCCCCTGAGGCAATCAAAATGCCTCTCAGAGTACAGAGAGAGTACACACAGCAGCTGCTGCTACATGCTTTAACTAGGTGCTGCATATGATGTCCCCTCCTCTAGCCCAACTCCACTGATCATGCAGAAAAGGACAGCAGGAGCCTTCTTGCCCCATCCTTTCCTGAGGAATTTGGAACCACTGCTTGTGCTAGACTTCTTCCATTCTTGCCTGCTAAGAGTGCAAGGACTGAGAGTGCGTCTTGTCCCCATATGGGGTTGGTTTAAACCCCATTGCTCTGTGCCCATACAAAGGTGGGCACAATGTAGCCCAGTGTGTTCCTTTTGGGAGTGAAACTTGAAGTCTTCAATACAGGCATGTTCCTGAACAATTAGGAACTCTTTTTGTTCATGCTGTTTGACCCCTATGGAAGTGTAGGAATGCAGTGAGATCCCTGTTAGAAGTCCCTGTAGTCTTTTCTACAGTGTGTAGAAAATCTTTCATTAATATACTTGGTTGGCAAAAAAAGCCTTTTCTTTGTTTGTATGGTATTTGTCATTTTCCCCACCCTTTTGTCTGTTTTAGACCCCCTTGAACTGAGAGCCTCTGCCACTTTGGCCTCTCCCTTGACAGCACTGTGTGGCTGTAAAATATCTGGAAACAACCATTCAGTCTTTGGGGGAGAGTATACTGTATCTTTAAAAACACTTTGTACGATAACTTAGTATCGGTTACTGAGTATTTTGCACAAATTTCTAACCACTAGAGGACAATATTAAGTCGTTCAAAGCTCCCACTGTAACTGGCCTGTAGCTTGTCTGGGGATATAGTCTCTTCCTTGTAATTTTTTTATTTGATCACAAGTATTTCACTCAGATGCTGTGATGATGAGTGAGTTATAAAAAACTTACATAAATTGCTTAGAAAAAGTTAAATTAAAGTGAAAAATCTATTACTGCACACTCTTTGGCACACACTCTTGAGCTACATCTACATTATGAGCTAGAGGGTACAATTCCCCTGCTCATATATACATACCCAGGCTAGGTCTCATCAAGCTAGCAGGAGTATAAATATAGTAGTGTAGCTGCAGTAGCATGGGCAGTAGCAGTGGAGGGCACGGTTTAGCCTTGCTGAGTACAAACCTGCCTGAAACCGGTGGGTATGTATTTGGCACAGCTAAGATGTGCTTCTACTGCCACTGCTCCGTGGTACTGCAGCTACACCGCTTTTTATACTCACACTAGCTCCATGAGAGCTAGCAAAAATTTGAGCAGTGGAATCATACCCCTAGTTCATAGTGTAAACATGGCCTTAGTTAGATACTAGATTTTCTGCCTTACACTCTTGAGAACAAAACCCAGTAATATTCACCTAGCATAATCAATTAACTACTACATATAATGTATCATTACTATTTATTTATTATAGGCTAGATCGAGCCTTTATGCTCAGCCCTGCGTATGGGCTGGGGTGTAGCCATGCCACCTGACAAGGAGCCATGGAAAAGAATTGTGATTGAGTCTCCTGTTCCCCTCTTGCTCTACAATATGGGGTGACTGAAAGTGCAGATTACTTCCACCCATGCTCCCCTCTTGCTACATGGGAGTGGAGTGCAATTTACATCTCCTCTATGTCTGGCCATGTTCTGCCCCTACTCACCCACTTTGCTTATGACCACTCAGGAATGAGTGAGGTCTTATAGATCCAACCACTTCTTTCCTGCCTGGCATCTTTAGGACTAGTCAAAATCTAACCCTACTATTTTAATGCAGGAGCCAACTGGTTCTCTGGTTCTCTTTTTAGTTTTCTAATGTGTCATGTAAGATTTAAATTTACTATCCTTCTGTTTTAATATTAGGTAGAAGAAGAAGAACCTACTGGGTATATTCGTTTGGAAAAATTTCTTCCAATGATGACAAAAGTATTAATGGAAAGAAGGTAATGGAAAAATATTTTTTTTTCTGTGTTGTAGCTTGGTTCAGATCCATGGGTGGTTGATTTTGACCAAAGATATCAAATATGCCTTTATGTAACTGGAAAAAGTAATTTTTTTTTTAACTCTGAGTTTGATAGTGATGAGCATTTTAGTTTAAGCTGATTTAATCTAAAAATATGTTTTACAGTCACTAAAACCACACAGATAATATCAGAGTTTATAGTCACTGTGAATTATGATAGTGTGTTGCTTCTCTTTTATAGTGTGAATCAAAATAAACTTCCCATTAATCTGATTTTGTGTGTCTCTAAAGAGATTTTATCAAAATAAAGGTCTTTAATCATCAGGTTTTTGCAAACATGAGTTTCTTTTATGGGTAGACAAAGCGTGTTTCTAATAACATAAATCATCTTCATATTAATGAATTAACAAAATAACTGCCATGCACAGTAAATGTACATGATTAGCAGTCTAAAAGGTTGACTGCTCTGGAACTAGAAGGCTATATATACACTATTCAGAGGCATGCAATGGTCTTTTCATTTACAGATGGCCTTGATGTGTTCCTTTTGTCCTTCATTGTAACAGTATTACCTGTAATGAACTTATTTTTATTCTTAAAAAAAGGTGGCAGTGTCTTTACTTAAAAGTTTTGTGAACCCCATTGTTTTATATCCAAATGCTGCCAAGTTCTCTTGCATATAAAACTCCAACTGACTTCAGTGGCAGGTAATTCTGCATGATTGGGTTACATTGTTTTCTTGCATATTTATTCTTGCAGCACACAACTTGCAAGCTGCAAGTATGTTTGTAAGTAAATTTTCATTTCAGTGTTTTCCTTTTTCTTTAGTGTTTAGGATTTATTGTGTATTGTTCTGTTGTGAGGTCCTGCTTCCAAAACTGCATAGCCCTCCAAGTTGCGGCACTAATTGTTCTAATTCAATTATTTCAGATACCGGCCTATTCCAGAAGATGTACTTTTACGTGCCTTTGAGGTCTGTAACCACAATTTTAAAGCATCTAGCTAAGGGGAAAATAGTTACTGAATCTTGACTCTGTAAGGTTAAAAACCAAAAGGTTTTGTTTTATTTATTTTTCTTTAGGTTTTAGATGCGAATAAATGCGGACATCTTACTAAAGAGGAGTTAGTCAAATATATGACTGAAGAAGGTAAAGATTTTTGCTAATTAACTTATAAAACTTATATTTAATAAAAGAAAACTCACTTGAGTAAATGCTGCAGAACAAAACCTTTCAGTTGCTACTTCTCCAGGGAAAGGATGTTATTATCTCTTTACCTGTTTGTACCATGTTATATATAAACTCACTTGAGTAAATGCTGCAGAACAAAACCTTTCAGTTGCTACTTCTCCAGGGAAAGGATGTTATTATCTCTTTACCTGTTTGTACCATGTCATATATACCTCTGGCACTTGAAAAATAATACAAATTAATAATTACATTAATAATAATCATGAAAAGTTCTTTGAGATGGCATCTGCATATTTCCACTTGTGACGGGCACCCTGATACCACTGAGCTTCCAGAACTTTCTAGAAAATCAGTGCCCAGATGAGCACCATCTTGTGGCATCAAATAGTCAGTCAAATTTATAAGAGGTTGTACAATTTCCAGCCACTTCATTTCTTTCCTTTCTATGGCTACCTGTAGATATAGAGACCTATGTTCTGTGTATGAGGAGCTACTTTTTTTTTAACCAAAGATCTTCTGTTAATATGTTGTTTAGAACTGTAGACTGCTTAGGTAGTTTCTGTGCCAATGCACATCTTTCTTGCAGGACCATCTCTTTTCTGGTTCAAGGGCATTATGTCCAACCCAAAAGGACCAGATTTAAGCAGTGTATTTTATGCCCTTCCATCTTCCCAGAGTTTGATGCACATATCTGCTGCCTGAAGTGTTTGTATTTATTGTATGGGTTGTTTGGCATACCAGCTCTTTATGCCTTGACTTCAAAAAGACAAACATACTTCACTCCTGACATTCCAAGGCCTTTCCTTGGTTCAGGGCCCTATTCTTATGCAGGGACACAGTAGCCCTTCATCAGTTCTTAAGCCACCTGCTGCAGGAAAACAGAAGACTTTGGTGCTGCAGTTTGTCCTTTTTCTGGCACCAGCTCAGTGGAACACTATCCTCCATCATCTAGGAGGCCAGCTCTATCATCTAAGTCTCTCAGTGCCAAGACATCCTTACTGCTGTGAACTTGGACAGTGCCTCCTCCCAGACAAGAACCAGATGGTACAGCCAGTGCAATTTCCTCAGTTCTGGAGTCTCTCTTAGCACTGAAGGAGCCTCCAATGTACTGACCTCTCTTTGGATGAGGGTTTTCAGCAGGGCCGCCCAGAGGATTCAGGGGGCCTGGGGCATAAAAAAAGGCACCACCTGCTGCGGCACTTGTATTCACTGGGCGACGGTCCGAGTCTTCGGCGGCACTTCGGCAGCGGGTCCCTTCACTCGCTCCAGGTCTTCGGCGGCACTGAAGGACCCGCTGCCGAAGCGGGTGAAGGACCCGGAGCGACTGAAGGGACCTGCTGCCGAAGTGCTGCCGAAGACCTGGAGCGAGTCAAGGGCCCGCCGCCGAACCGCCGCCGAAGACGCAGAGCGCCGCCGGGTGAGTAAAGATTAAAAAGGCGCCTATACCCAGGGAAGGGATTCTCGGCCAGGGCTTGTGGGGCCCCTGCAGGGCCCGGGACAAATTGCCCCACTTGCCCCCCACCCTCTGGGCGACCCTGGTTTTCAGTTGTGTTTCACATTTGTGAAGGTCTAGATTCTGCTCTTCTTTGCCCTCAAGTGTGGGGGCTCAGAGAGGTTCTCCGAACAGAAGGACTCGGTGCCACCACAGAGAAGGAAGAGGAAATATCACGATGGATCTAGGAATTGTCTGGGTGGATTTGAAATGTTGGTTCCTCTTTCATACTCTCCCTCTCTTGGGAGACAGTGATGGTCCATCTGTGCCAGTGCGCCTCTATTTTTCAGTGTCCCTTCTTCATGGAAGGGAGCCAATAGATTGAGATCTACATCAGATCTGGAGGATGTAACTGAGTCTTTTTCAGTGTCTCAGTTCTGGGGCTGCCTGAGTTAGCCTTGATGCTATCCATGATGGATTTGAGGCACACCTGAACATTTCTTGGGATGAGGGAGCAGTGTCTTCTGATAATTCACTTTTCCCTTCAGGCTCCACTAGGAGCTTCTCTCCCACAAGTGTGAATATGTAGACAACACTGTTGAAGAATTACAGTTACTGACAACTCTTTCTGGTAGCATGTGGAGTGACTGAAAGCTCAAGCTCTTACAGCATGCCTGAAAACTGAAGATAGATTCCCTAACAGGACAGTAGTAGAGAAAATACCGCTCCATCTACAATCTAATTTGCCTTTGGTGTTAAGATCAATCTATGACTGAATATGTGGGGAAAACAAACTATGGTAGTTTTAGATGAGAGAGTTTTAAACATCTCTAGTGTAGCTGTTGTTGGAGGAAGGAGTTTAATGCATTCAGGGCACTGCTCAGCACTGGGGCGCTCATCCTGTGCAGGGAGAAGGAGTAAAATCATTCCTCTAAAGTACTTGTAACTAGTTGGAAAATATGTTATGCTAATGTAGGAAAGATCTACGTTTTTTTGGAAAAAGAAGAACAGGAGTACTTGTGGCACCTTAGAGACTAACAAATTTATTAGAGCATAAGCTTTTGTGGACTACAGCCCACTTCTTCGGATGCATATGAACAAGTACTCCTGTTCTTCTTTTTGCGGATACAGACTAACACGGCTGCTTCTCTGAAACCTGTCATTATGCAAGGCACGTTTTTTTGGACAATCAGAAGGTAATGTTTTTCAGGAAATCTCCCACCATTTCACTAATGTCAGTGCTGCTCTTCCACCAGTGGTAGCAACAGTGGGAGAACAAGTGTAGACAGGGTACAGCCATGGTGGAAATGTGCCCTGTCTACATTAACAGTCCCACTATTACTATCCCAGTTTAACCGCACCGGTGCTAGTGAAATGGTGGAAAGTTTCCTGGAAGGATGGTGTCCCTAGCCTCTGTTTGCCAGAAGCTGGGAATAGGCAACAGGGGATGGATCACTGGATGATTACCTGTTCTGTTCATTCCCTCTGGGGCACCTGGCATTGGCCACTGTTGGAAGACAGGATACTGGGCTAGATGGACCTTTGGTCTGACCCAGTATGGCCATTCCTATGTTCCTGAAAAAAGACGCTGCCTATAAGAGAATTCATCCTGATTGACTAGAGCTTTTGTTTTGAAATCACTGCCCATTACAGAAAAGGCCTAGAAAAATGATAAACATAAAATGAGGTGGTTTTGTCTTTTATCATTATTTTTATCACCCATGGACAAACACTTTTCACAAAGTGACCTTTTCCAGACCTCAAGAAGAGCACTGTGAAAACTGAAAGCTTTTCTCTTCCACCAAACGACATTGGTCCAATAAAAGATATTATCTCACCCACCTTGTGTCTCATATCCTGGAACCAACACAGCTGCAACAATACTGCAAGTAACTGGTGTAAGTGAAGGAATTGGGTCCTGGGTCTGCCTGTCTTTTGTCTGAGTACCGAAAGGATTTCAAGGGAGAGCCCAAACACTAAGTCTATTGGATAAGGTTGAGTAATATATAGTATCAGGACAAACTGTTGACTTTTCTGTCCTCTTGCAGGTGAACCTTTTACACAGGAAGAAATGGAGGAGATGCTGTCTGCTGCTGTAGATCCTGAAACAAATACTGTTCGTTACAGAGATTATATTACAATGATGGTAGTAGATGAAAATTAGGGTTATTCTGTAGAACTAATGGGCCACTTAGTTACACCAGCGTAAATTTGGAGTTAGTCTGGATATACAGTGGCATCACAGAAATCAGAATCTGACACAGTGTTTATAATACCAATAAAATCTTTGTGACAGCATTTCCTTGGATTTTGTATCTTTGAACACAAGAAACATTTAAGATGTCTGAAAAAGGGTTATTGAAAGAAGAATTTTATATGAGATGGAAAAGAGGAGAGATGGAAAGCAGGGAATTCAGATGTAATAGTGAGACACAAAACAGGACAAATAAGAAACAAGAAATGATTTTAGAATTACATTTGAAAAAGTGAGGGGGGAAATGGGACTGTTGCAGATCAAGGTAGCAAGCAGATCAGTGTGGCTCTTAATATGGCTGAAATTTTAAAGGGATACTATCAATATCAACTTTTATATTTAAAATAAAATTTCTATTTTAAAATAGCACTTAACATTGAAAGTATTTTACAACTCTAATTTTCAACATTTATTTTTTGTTTACTTTTTGTATTTTACTCACCTTAGGCAATGAAACTAGTCAATTCCATTTCAGGTTCTCATTCGCCAGTACCCAGTATTTTGCTTCAGTTTTAAAAAGAGCAGGGAAATAAAAAAATGCTGCTAATTTAAATGTAAAATAAAAGAAATCATTAAAACATTTCTGTTAATATGGGAATTGACAGAAAAAATCCACCCCTTTTTAACATAAATAATTGAGACCTCACATTTAGGGTTAACAGTGTGTCTTTTAAATAACAATTATGCTCAGTTTTGAATGGAAAGATAATGGTGAGGAAATCAGAAATCTTTGTGTAACAACAGGGAAATTATGGAAGAACATAACATTATGGCTGTATTTTAAAGAATCCTTATTGCAGTTGCAGGAACAAACCATACCGATGTGTAGAAAGAATAGTAAATATGGCAGGCGACCAGCTTGGCTAAACAGTGAAATCCTTGCTGATCTTAAACGCAAAAAGAAGCTTACAAGAAGTGGAAGATTGGACAAATGACCAGGGAGGAGTATAAAAATATTGCTCAGGCATGCAGGAGTGAAATCAGGAAGGCCAAATCACACTTGGAGTTGCAGCTAGCAAGAGATGTTAAGAGTAACAAGAAGGGTTTCTTCAGGTATGTTAGCAACAAGAAGAAAGCTAAGGAAAGTGTGGGCCCCTTACTGAATGAGGAAGGCAACCTAGTGACCAAGGATGTGGAAAAAGCTAATGTACTCAATGATTTTTTTGCCTCTGTCTTCACGAACAAGGTCAGCTCCCAGACTGCTGCACTGGGCAGCACAGTATGGGGAGAAGGTGACCAGCCCTCTGTGGAGAAAGAAGTGGTTCGGGACTATTTAGAAAAACTGGACGTGCACAAGTCCATGGGGCCGGATGCGCTGCATCCGAGGGTGCTAAAGGAGTTGGCGGATGAGATTGCAGAGCCATTGGCCATTATTTTTGAAAATTCATGGCGATCGGGGGAGGTCCCAGATGACTGGAAAAAGGCTAATGTCGTGCCCATCTTTAAAAAAGGGAAGAAGGAGGATCCAAGGAACTACAGGCCAGTCAGCCTCACTTCAGTTCCTGGAAAAATCCTGGAGCAGGTCCTCAAGGAATCAATTATGAAACACTTAGAGGAGAAGAAAGTGATCAGGAACAGTCAGCATGGATTCACCAAGGGGAAGTCGTGCCTGACTAACCTAATTGCCTTCTATGATGAGATAACTGGCTCTGTGGATGAGGGGAAAGCAGTGGATGTGTTATTCCTTGACTGTAGCAAAGTTTTTGATATGGTCTCCCACAGTATTCTTGCCAAGTTAAAGAAGTATGGGCTGGATGAATGGACTGTAAGGTGGATAGAAAGCTGGCTAGATTGTCGGGCTCAACAGGTAGTGATCAATGGCTCCATGTCTAGTTGGCAGCCGGTTTCAAGCGGAGTGCCCCAAGGGTCAGTCCTGGGGCCAGTTTTGTTTAATAACTTTATTAATGATCTGGAAGATGGTGTGGACTGCACTCTGAGCAAGTTTGCAGATGACACTAAACTGGGAGGCGTGGTAGATACACTAGAGGGTAGGGATCGGATACAGAGGGACCTAGACAAATTAGAGGATTGGGCCAGAAAAAAACTGATGAGGTTCAACAAGGACAAGTGCAGAGTCCTGCACTTAGAACTGAAGAATCCCATGCACTACTACAGACTAGGGACCGAATGGCTAGGTAGCAGTTCCGCAGAAAAGGGCCTAGAGGTCACAGTGGACGAGAAGCTGAATATGAGTCAACAGTGTGCTCTTGTTGCCAAGAAGGCTAATGGCATTTTGGGCTGTATAAGTAGGGGCACTGCCAGCAGGTCGAGGAACGTGATCGTTCCCCTTTATTCGACATTGGTGAGGCCTCATCTGGAGTACTGTGTCCAGTTTTGGGCCCCACACTACAAGAAGGATGTGGAAAAATTGGAAAGAGTCCAGTGGAGGGCAACAAAAATGATTAGGGGTCTGGAGCACATGACTTTTGAGGAGAGGCTGAGGGAACTGTGATTGTTTAGTCTCCAGAAGAGAAGAATGAGGGGGGATTTGATAGCTGCTTTCAACTACCTGAAGAGGGGTTCCAAAGAGGATGGAACTCGGCTGTTCTCAGTGGTGGCAGATGACAGAACAAGGAGCAATGGTCTCAAGTTGCAGTAGGGGAGGTCTAGGTTGGATATTGGGAAACACTATTTCACTAGGAGGATGGTGAAGCACTGGAATGCATTACCTAGGGAGGTGGTGGAATCTCCTTCCTTGGAGGTTTTTAAGGCCCGGCTTGACAAAGCCCTGGCTGGGATGATTTTGTTGGGAATTGGTCCTGCTTTGAGCAGGGGGTTGGACTAGATGACCTCCTGGGGTCCCTTCCAACCCTGATATTCTAGGATTCTATGAACAGTTGCGGAGACCATTGTGAATAAAGGTTATGCTCTTACAATTTTTTTTACTTTTATCTCAGTTATTTGTTAAGCATCAACAGTAAGCTTGGTTCTGTATATGATACATATAGAAAGAAAGAAATGGTCCTTGTTCTGGGAAGTTTACAGAATACGTATTTTTCACTCATTTCACCTTTCATCTAAAGATCTCAAAACACTTAACATACATTAATTGAGCAAAACTCAGAACATTCCTATATTATGCATATAAAACCTTTTTACAGATGGGGAAACTGAGGCAGTGAGCCATGAAATGACTTGCCCATCTCACGCAGTGTCAGTGGCAGAGTTGAGAACAGAACATAGGGTTCTTCTTTGAGTGCTTGTTCATGGCAATTCCAATCAGGTGTGCGTGCGCCACATGCACGACAGCCGGAAGATTTTCCCCAGCATAGGGTCAGCATGGGCGCCCCTGGAGTCGCGCCTTCATGGCGCTCAATATAGGATCCTGCTGACCCGCCACCCCCTCAGTTCCTTCTCTACCGCCTGTGATGGCCAGCTGGAGCTCCCCGTTGCTCTTGCCTCGGCAAGCTCATGTTCTTCGCAGTGTTCTTTTTAGTGTATATAGTAGTACAGACGCCCCCCGACTTACGCAATTGTTCCGTTCCAGAAAGCCTCGCGTAACTCGAATTTTGCATAAGTTGTAAATGTACATTACGCAAAAATTTCCACAACTCGAAAATCCTATTTCTAGCTTATGGAACTTTCTCTGTAAGTGCGATTTTGCATAAGTTGGGTCTTGCATAACTCGGGGAGCGTCTGTAGAATAGTTCTTATTTGTATAGTTAGTGTAAATAGCTTCATAAGTTTTGTTTGGGGGGCTTCCCCCCCCCAAACATTCCCCCGGTACTGGGGCATGCCTCTGTCCCTGGGATTTAAGGCATGTACAGACTGTGGCAGGACTATGCCCAGAAGTGACCCGCACACTTTGTGCTTGAAGTGTCTCAGTGAGGATCACCTTAGAGAGTGTTGTAAGATCTGCAGAGGGTTCCACCCTAGGACCCTAAAGAACAGAGATTAGCGCCTCCGGATTTTGCTCATGGAGGCAGCACTTCGGCCTCAGTCAGAAACTGGCACAGGGGAGCCAGCCCCAAGCACCGCTTCCTTGGCGCACAGTGCGCCGGCATTCTCGATGCGTGAGCCGGTGCCGAGGAAGGACTCCTCTAGAGACCCACGGTCTCAAACCCCAGTGCCACACAAAAAGAAGAGGTCAGACAGAGGCCATTCCCCAACCAGGTGTAAGGACCAGGTGGTCGGTAACCCTCCATCCAGTGCCCAATTGCCACAGGTCATGTCAACTCCTGCCCCAGCGGGGGTCCAGTCGAGTCCGGACCCTCATTGCTCACTGGCCTCCCACCAACAAGATCCGCAGCTCCCCTCCATGCCGGAGGCATTTGAGGCTGCATTGGGCCTTCTGGCATTTATGGCACCCTCCTCCCCTCCAAGGCGGGAGAGGTCACTGGCAGTGGTTCAGGCCCCTGTGCAATCCATGAACAAGCCGGCGATGATGGCTATGCGTGCGCATCCACCCCGGCACCAGCTGCCCTCATGGAGGAGCCACTCCGGTCCCCCAGTTTGCGGCACCCATCACTGGCACCGAGGGGCTCCACTCCTTCGTGGCTGTCCCAGTCAGAGACCTCAAAGTCGGAAGCAGAGTCATCGCGCTCCAGTAGGAGTAGGAGGTCTCGCTCCCACGCGAGACCGCCATCCCTACCTGGCACCATGGCTGGGCCAGTGGCAAGCTCCTCAGTGGCCATTCTGGATGCCCTGGGCCTATCATGAAAGCCAGGGGCAGAGCCACAGTTCCAGATCAGCATCGGTGGTCTCGGCATCCTTTGGGCCTCTGCTCACACTTTCAGCACTGGGGATTTCAATGGTGACCCAGCTGACTTGCATACCAGCGTTGACGGTTCTGGCACTGACTGCGGCATCGACAGCTGCGGCTCTGGCGGCGGCTCCAACTGTGGCACCGACTGTGGCACCGGAGGTCCTCACTCCTTGGGACCGCAGAGGAGCCAAGGGCAGAGAGCAGGCTCCTGTACCAGTCAGCCTCTCCTCCTCCTCCTCTCTGGATGAGGCAGTGGCTGGCACATCAACTGCCTAGCCCTGGAGGACAGCAGGGTCTTACAGCAGCTGCTGAGATGGATGGCTCAGAACCTCAATATTAAAACAGAGAAGGTAGTGGAGGAGACTGACCCAATGGTCGATATCCTTTCCCTTCCTGGGACATCCTGTATCGCGCTGCTGCTGATCAAAACTATCAGTGAAGCCACTAAGACACTGTGGCAGACCCCGTCCTTGTTGCTGTCCACAATGAAAAGGTCTGAGCGGAGACACTTTGTCCCCTCAAAGGGTTACAAACACCTGTATACTCACCCCTCACTGGACTCCCTGGTAGAGGATGTGGCCAACCAGCGTGAGCTCCATGGCTACCAGGGGTCTCCCCGAAAAGTCAAGAGGCCAAAAAGTTGGACCTTTTCAGGAGAAAGGTTTACTCAACAGGGTAGTTGCAGCTCTGCATCACTAACCATCAGGCAGTGATCAGCAGATATAATTTTAATACATGTGGGGCCTTGACAAAATTTACCAATCTCCTGTGTCTGGACTCTCACGTGGAGTTTTCCGTGCTAGTAGAGGAGGGTAAACTAATTTCCCGGGCGTCTCTGCAAGCAGCTTTGGATGCAGCAGACGTGGCTTTATGCACTATGGGGTGGCCATGAGGAGGAATTCCTGGCTGCAGGTCTCTGGCCTCCTGTATGAGGTCCATCAGACCATCCAGGACCTCCCCTTTGAAGGTCAGACTTTATTTTCAGAAAAGATTGACTCCTGCCTGCACAGCCTCAAGGACTCTAGGGCCATCCTAAAGTCCCTTGGCCTTTCACACCCCCCACAACTAGTGAAGACATTATAGACCACAGCCCCCGCCGAGGAGTTACCAGCCTGAGAATAGGCAGGAGGGTTCACACAGGAGGAATAGAAACTCTAGAAAGAGACCTCATGCCGCCTCCTGTCCAGGGCTCTGGCCAATCTAAACCCTCCTTAGGTCAAAAACGGGCCTTTTGAAGGTGCACACGAGGACAGTGCACCAGTGCAAAGACTGGATCCATCCCACCTTACCTTTTCATCCTGTCTATCCCTTTTCTATCTTGCATTGGCCCATATCACATTGGACCATTGAGTGCCCTTCACGGTAGAGAGGGGATATTCACTCCAATTTTCTGCCCTCCTGCCCTTCCACCCCCCATCCTTGTTCCTCTTCAGGGACCTTTTCATGAGCAACTCCTCATACAGGGGGTGCATTTGCTCCTATCACTAGGGGCAGTAGAAGAGGTTCCTCATGAGCAGAAGGGCAAGGGCTTCTATTCCTGGTATTTCCTAATACCAAAAGCCAAAGGCGGGTTCAGGCCCATCCTGGACATGTGAGAGGTCAACAAGTTCATGAAGAAACTCAATTTCCGCATGGTCTCTTTGGCCTTCATCATCCCTTCCTTGGATCCAGGGGACTGGCATGCCACCCTCCACTTGAAGGACGCGTACTTTCATATTGCAATCACATCATCCCACAGAAGGTACCTCAAGTTTGTGGTCAGCCACAGCCATTACCAGTTCACAGTCCTCCCGTTCGGCCTCTTAGGGGCACCATGAGTGTTTACCAAGTGTATGGCAGTCATGGCCACCTTTCTGCGCTGGCGGCAGGTACAGGTGTTTCCATACCTCGACGACTGGCTGATCAAGGGCCACTCCAGGGCTCAAGCGGAGGCACAAGTCGACTTCATAAGAACAATGTTTGATGAACTGGGCCTTCTCCTGAATGTGGGGAAATCAACACTGTTCCCGCCCGGTTCAGCAGATAGAATTTATAGGGGTGGTACTGGACTCAGTGCAGGCCAGGCATATCTCCCGGAATTGAGCTTCCAGGCCCTAGGCGACATCATTCGAGGTTTCATGCAGTTCCTCACCACAACAGCAAGCAATTGCCAGAAGCTCCTGGGACACATGGCTGCTTGTACCTATGTGGTGCAACATGCCAGGCTCAGGCTCCAGCTGCTTCAATTGTGGCTAGCCTCAGTGTACCAGCCGGTTTGGGACAGTGTGGACAAGGTCGTGATTCTGCCTCCCCTGGTCCTTGACTCCCTCCAGTGGTAGCTGGAGCCAACTTGGCAGGGAGATGTGTATCAGTTATCTCTACTCAAAATGTCAGTGGAAGCCCCAGTCACCCTGCCACTCTTCCCGGACTTAATAACTCAGGATCACGGCCATCTCCAGCACCCGAACCTCGAGTTGCCGCACCTCACGGCGTGAAAGCTCCATGGCTGAACCGGATGGAGCTCTTCTGCTTGGATCTGGTCAGACAAGTCCTCCTTGGCAGTAGGAAACCCTCCACCAGGGCTACCTATCTGGCTAAACGGAAGAGATTTCAAACTGGTCAGCACAATACTGTCCATCTCCGATGCTCACCTCCATACCACTTATACTGGACTACCTTCTCCATTCTAAGCAGCAGGAGCTGTCCATATCGTCAATAAGGGTTCACTTGGCCACCATTTCTGCCTTCCGTTCAGGTGCAGAGAGCCACTCGATATTTGCCAACCCTATGGTCAGCCGTTTCCTGAAAGATCTCGACAGGCTATATCCGCAAGGCTGACAACTGGTCCTGTCCTGAGACCTTAATCTGGTCCTCTCCAAACCGATGGGGCTGCCCTTTGAACTGCTGGCAACGTGCTCCTTGCTCTACCTCTCATACAAGGTGGTGTTTCTGGTAGTGATAACCTCAGCCAGGAGGTTGTCTGAGCTCAAGGCCCTAACATCAGAGCCTTCTCACACGGTGTTCTATAAGGATAAGGTTCAGCTCAGGCCCCATCCAGCTTTCCTCCCGAAGGTTGTCTCCCAGTTTCACATCAACCAGGACATCTTCCTCCCGGTGTTCTATCCTAAACCGCACACAAGTGGCAGGGAGCAGAGGCTTCACTCATTGGACATCCTCAGAGTGCTAGCTTTTACACAGAAAGAACGAAGCCATTCCAAAACTCAATTCAACTATGGCTGTGGCAGACAGGATGAAAGTCTCCTCTCAGTCAATTTCATCATGGATCACGTCCTGCATCTGAGGCTGCTCCTCCGCCCACAGCGCACTCCACCAAGGCACAGTCTTCAGCAGCGTTCCTGGCGCAGGTTCCCACCCAGGAAATATGTAGACCAGCGATATGATCCTCAATACTTACCTTTACATCACATTAATATATCACCCAGCAGGCCAGAGACGACACGGCCTTTGGTAGAGCAGTACTCCAGTCAGTGGACATCTGAACTCTGACCCCGCCTCCGGAACTTAGGCTTGGGAGTCATCTGATTGGAATTGACATGAACAAGCACTTGAAGAAGAAAATACGGTTTCTCACCTTCTCATAATTGTTGTTCGAGATGTGTTGTTCATGCCCATTCCAATACCCATCCTCCTACCCCTCTGTCGGAGTAGCCAGCAAGAAGGAACAGAGTGGGTGGCAGGTCGGCAGGGCCGTATATTGAGCGCCATGAAGGCGCGACTCCAGGGGGCACCCAGGCCGACCCTATGGATATTGCTAGAGGAAAATCTTCCAGCTGTTGTGCACGCGGCGCACATATACCTGATTGGAATGGACATGAACAACACATCTCGAGGAACAACAGTTACAAGAAGGTGAGTAACCGTTTTTTTCTGACTCCTAGACCCTTGTATAACCACTTGGCACATTCCTTTATGATATTATTATACATATAATACTCATCATTTAATCTCCGTCTGCTGTTTAATACACTACAGAGTGAGGTCTGCTGTCTGTCATAGACCAGTGTTTAGCATGATTTGTCTTGCTTAGGGTTACCATACGTCCGGATTTTCCCGGACATGTCCGGCTTTTTGGGCCTCAAATCCCCGTCCGGGAGGAAATCCCAAAAAGCCGAACATGTCCGGGAAAATAGGGAGGGGCCAGCGCCACTGGGTGCTGGGCCGGGGGCCGGGCCGGGGCCTGCGGTGCTGGGCCGGGGGCTGGGCCAGGGGTGTGGGGCCGGCCGGGGCCAGGGGTGTGGGGCCGGGGGCCGGTGGGGCCGGCCGGGGCCGGGGAAGCGGGGCCGGAGGCCGGTGGGGCCAGCCGGGGCTGGGGGTGCTGGGCCGGGGCCGGGCCGGGGGTGCTGTAATGTCTTAGATGTGTTTAACTGAGTTATATAACAGGGTCCTTTTTAATTTTCAGTAATTAAAATATAGGATGGCCTTAGGAACGATTTGTAATTGTCACCTTTTTCCTCTACACAGGTTACTTTGTCTGCATCAAAGTTTTGAGAGATAAACCAGTTCAGTGTATCTTTTATAAATGTATTAAAAGATTAAGCAAGCAATTATAGAACAAATATAAGTGAAATATATCACAGCTAAATTACAAGGGTACAAGGCAATAGTACAATTAAGGTTATAATTAATATAAAATCAATAAGTCCATGGTTCAATTAATCTGGCTCTCCACTTACTACAATTAATAATTAAATCAAATTATAATGAACATGTTAAACAAAACAATTCTCTTAATGTTTTACAGCAAGATTGAGCAGAGAAGCTGTTCCATCTGTTTTAAGATAGTCAGTCTGTTAAAGGCAGAGGCTGTTACTGACCTTGGTTTTAAGGAAGCTGAAAATTTACAGTGTGGACACATTAAGTAAAACAATCAAGGTGAAAACTACAGGAAAAGCTGAAATTTAGTTTCAAAATAACTTTCAGTAACAAAGCTGTGAAAAACTTCACAGTTTCAATTACAGTTCAAGAGAACCTCTTTTAAAGTTTCAGTTTACATGGAGGAGTTTTGAACCAAAAAGCATAAGAGAAATCTCAACAAACGTGTCCAACTTTCACCTGGTTTCAGATTGATTACCAGAAACTAGCCAGTTCTTCATAGTTTCCCCACAGACCCAGGTTCACGGGAGAACTCAGCCCAGGTCTGTCAAATGGTTTGTGAACCTGTCTCAGGTTTTGGAATGGTAACAAAACCTGAAACTGATGAGTTTCTTCAGGCTTCCTTATGAAAGTTTTATGAAGTTCAGTTGAGTAGTTAATAGTTAATAATAAACTATTTATTTTTATTAACAATTGAGATCAGCAGGGGAGCTCTTGCTGAAACAATTAGTACATCTCCAAGCAGGAAGCAGAATATTCTAAGTGGAGAGGGCCCTTGACTCTGGAACTCTATTCCCCTACTGGTCCAACGGAGCCAGAGTTTGTTGATCTGTAGGACATGTTGCAAGGCCTGTCTATTTACTCAGGCTATCTGTTTACTCACCATAGGGGAGCTGGCTTGAGTCTCAGGTTCTCTTCTGTGAATGAAGTTTGTTTTCTTTGGCAGTTTCTTTTTAAATCTCGTAATTTATTGTTGTTGTTCTTTAATATTTATATTACAGTAGCCCAGTGAAATCAGGGTCTTATCGGAATAAGTGCTCTACAAACATATGAAGATATTGTCCCTGATGCAAAGCATTTACAATCTAAGAAGAAAAGAGAAACATGAGGTGTGGGTGAGACAATCAAATACAATTTTTATATAAATATATACATTTTTATTTTGTAATTTATATAAACAAGTATTGATTTCTCCCTCTTTCTCCTCAGCCAAGATTGATTTCTTGCAAATGTCATCGAACCATTCAGATATTTTAATGTGTGTGGCTTTAAACTTTGGGTTTAAACTTGCTTTGAAGTGGTGACTGATCCATAAAGAACTATTGGATTCAGAATATGTAGCCATCTCTTTTGCACTAACATGAAGAAAATTCTCTGCCTCTTCATTTTATACTTGTGACATGCTGCCAATATGTTATCAAGAGGCTACCACAAAAGTTTCCCTTCTAGCCTCTGACAAAACCTTGGACTCATGGGTCCATGCGCATGCAGAGAAGAGGAGTGAGGGACTGGGGAAGCATTTTTTTTGCTTTTTCGCTCATGTAAAAAACTTGTTTTTTTCAGAGCCATAACTAAAAAGGCAGACGACACATCTTAGCAAATCAATTTACCTGAAATGTGCTTGCTGGAAATGTCTATATTTTATTATTGAAAAAAACTCTACAGATTCTCTAGTATAGCACAGTGGAAGGTGAGTGAAAGTGGAGACTGCAGGGAGTATATGGGAGATAATCTTCTCCAGGAACTATTAAAACATTGGTGCAATATGGTACAGCTCAGAAGCAAAAGCCTTGCTCTTCAAAAGGACTTTTCTGAGCCCCATGGATAAGTTCTCTCTAGCAGGGGTGATTTAGCAGTATTCAGACAGATGGTGAAGTCCACCAGATAAAAGGAAATCACCATAAATCTTTTTTTAGCTCAATAGCAAAATTTTAACAAGGGGCTCCCACAAGCTCCCTTAAGCTCCTTCTATCACATTACTGTTTTAGGGCCTGATCATTTAGAAAAGCATGGTCATGTAAATACACGGGGACAGTGCCCACTAACAATGCGAAAGCATGGCAGTTTTGTAAACCATGCCACTGAGCCCATGATAGTGAGAAACCATTGCTCCCATAGGAGGCAATGTCAGCTGGAAAAAAAAAGCCATAAAACACAGTGCGAATACATTCCTGTTATCTCCGGATAACACAGAAGTTGAGTGCCAATGTTCACTCTATGCTTATTCTCTAGGGAGACAAGCAGACTTTACAATGATATGATCACAAAAGAAAATGATGAACGATAAACTCTTGACACTTGGGACAAACGTAGAAATCGTTCTACAGATTAAGGTTTTCATTCTGCATTCCCTGCACACTCAAAACTCCCACAGTTACGCGACATTAGTGCAACCATTTCAGGAGCAGTATCCCAGGGTTCTGGGCCGACAGGGAGACACTCTAGGAACCCCTTTGGTGTGTGTTGTTGGTAGTGCCCCTGCTGTCACACATTTGCCTATGGCAGTTCCTGGTCATGTCTCCATACAAGGAAGACATGGAACAATAGGATGATGATTTGGTTCTGCTCCTGCTCCTTATTGCAGGACACCAGGTTATGCAGTTGAGTAGGTGATCAGTGAGCTGCTGGATAGAATTTGGACAGTATTTTCTGACACGTCGAAGATGGCTGCCATTGAGGGTCAATGACAATTCATTCATCTCCCATGCTACAGATATGGTGAATGCCGGCATTGACATGGTATGCCCTTGGGTGGACTGTCACTTCTGGTGCAGGAGAACCAGAATGGTGCAGTGGTCTCACATCGTTTTGGAAACCTAGGATGACCGGCAATGGCTTCAGAATTCCATACTGAGGAAATAGACCTTCATGGAGCTGTATGATGTGCGTGCACCAAACCTCCAGCTCCAGAACATGTGATTCAGGGAAGCCACACCAGTGCAGAAGTGAATGGCTATTGCCCTGTGGAGGCTGGCAATACCAGACAGTTATTGAGTGTTTGCAAACCAGTTCCAGGTTGGAAAGTCCACTGTCAGGGTTGTGACTGTGCGGAGTTGTAATGTGGTCATTTTGCAATGCTTTTGTCTTCACTGTTCACACTTGTTTACAAACCTCTGTTATTGAGAGCACTCAGTCCCTCTTAACGGCCATCTCAATGTTTGCTCTGGGGGTGGGAGAAACATCCATTCTTTTTTTTAATTTTTAACCATTTGTTTTGTCAGCTAACTGCACTTAGCGACTGTTACGGAACAGCAATCCCTACTAAGGTTGAAACCAGTCAAGGCTTTGGGGGACAGCCAGGCCTAGGCAGGGAGCAGGAGGGAGCCACTTCTCATGCCAGCTGAAGGTGGCCGCTCTGGGTTGCTGACTCTGTGCAGCACGGTGGCTGCCTGAGAGAGATCCCAGCTGGGGAGGTGGCGACGGCCTGCCCCCTCCTCTCCCGGCCCCCTCCCGGCTGCCAGGGACAGGGGCCGAGCGAGCTGGAATCGTGCTGGGGGGAAGAGGGACTACGGCTTTCCCTGGCAGCTGGGCCCTGGTGGGGAGCGAAGGGGGGTGGGATGACTCCGCCTCCCCAGCCGGGTCCTTGCAGGCAGCCACCACGCTGCACAGAGCAGTGACCCAGAGTGGCCACCCTCAGCTGGCATGAGAAGTGACTGGTCTTGCCCCTTCCACTCCCCGTCTGGGCCAGCTGCCAGGGACAGGGGCCGAAGGTGCCGGGGGCTGGTGCAGCGGGAAAAGGACAGAGCCCCTCCCACTCCCCTGCAGGCTAAGCAGAAATCTGGGGTGCACTTGACCTCCCCACGTGTCTCCTCCCAGCCTGGGGCCCCTGTGCTCTCCCTACCTCACGTTACCTGGGGGCGGGCTCTGTTCTTTCGCCGCCTCTTCTCCCCCCCCGACCCGGCATGTTTGGCTGCTCTTCCAGGCAGCCAGAGCCGGGCAGGGAGTGGGACAGAGCCACTCCCAGATGCTGCCCGGTGCAGCACAGCAGCTGCCGGGAGATTGCCTGGCTGCAGCAGCAACGGGCTGCCTCCGCCCGGGCTTGGCTTCTGGGATAGCAGCTGAACAAGTCGGAGCTCCCCGCCCCTCTGCCCCGGCATGCTCAGAGTTGGCTCCTGTCCCCAGAAGCTGAGCCTGGACAGCGAGTGGCAGCGGAAACCCGCCCCCTGCCCAGGCTCAGCTTCTGGGGACAGGAGCCGACTCTGAGCATGCTGGAGGGGACGAGGGGGTGGCCTCCAGCTCACTCAGCCACTGTCCTCAGAAGCTGAGCCAGGGCACAGGGTAGCCCGCTGCAGCCAGGCGCTCTCCCAGTCAGCCGGGACGCTGCCCTGCCCCTTCCTCTCCCCATCGGGCCAGCTGCTGGGGGGTGGGGGGGCACTTGACCCTTCGTGACCCTACCACGGGTCACCTCTGTAAATAGGCCATAGAATGTCACCAAATGGTTCCTCCATCAAACCCATCCATGTGACTGCCAGAGCACGTCTTTTGGAAAGGCATCCATGTGCATTAGAGCCAAATGCCAACAGAAAATCTTTTGTGCTCTTGAGACAGGAGGATGTCACGGCCAAGGTGATGCACCAACTTCAAAGCATCTGATCCTTTCACCAGGTGCCTGAGGCTCTGCAGGGGCTGCACCTTTTAGGATGCCTCTGACGGGGTGTATAACCCCACACCAGGCCAGGAGGGGTTAGAGAGCAGTCCTGAGCCACTGTGATCCTGCCCCCACCTCCCCTGCAGAACCTGTTCAAGCTGGAGGAGGAGTTTAAAAGGGAGCCTGTCGTGGTGTGTAAGCTTGCCTAGCCACCAAAGGGTTAATACAGGTACTGCCAGCTGGTGCCCATTGGCAGGCTAACAGCAGCTGGGAGGATAAAAGGGCTGGGAAGCAGACGTGTGGGTGGCTAAAGAGGAGTGAGCAGGCAGGAGACAGGAATGCCAGTCAGCAGCCTGCTAGAGAGCCGCCCGAGAACTACACCCCAGAAAGAGGCAAACACGCCAACAGACTGAAGAGCCTACAGAGGCCTGAGGAAAGATAGGAAGGAACTCAGGGCACTGTCAGAGTCATCAAACTCTCTGACTCTCCTTGACTAGCTTGAGGGCCCTGAGCTGGAACCGTGGAGGGGGCAGGCCTGGGTTCCCCTACCAACCCCCGTGACAGACCTGAGAACAGAGAGGATGTCCAGATTACTAGACACCAAGAGTGGACTGACAGCCCCACTGAGCTGAGTGAGCCAGAGCCACATCCTCCCCCTGTTTTGCTAGGGGAGGTACCTTTGTACTGACGCACCACCTCACAGAGCCAGACAGCTCAGAAGGGGGAGAGATGGCAGAGAACAAGAGACTTACCTGGGGAGATCCTGAATAAAGGTGCAGCAGGAGACAAGGCTGCAGGAGAGATTCTGCTAGCAGCAGCTACCCCAGGCCTGAGAAAAGGGGCTAGCCTTTCCCTAAGACTACAGAATCCTTTGATCTAACTTCTGGAGGATCATGGGTAAGGCATTTGACCATAAACCCGGTGGAGAGGAAGGGCCCAGGCTCCCATACTAACCACCCATTTCATGGAGGGACATAGACCCCTTTTTCCTCCATTGGAAAGGAGGAGAGGGTAGAAACATTATAAGCCCTGAGCCAGAGGTGTGCCACTCACAGACAACCAGAGGTGGGTTGAGACCCTTTCTTTTGTGGGGACGTTGGACTGTATACATTTTGTTGGACTCTGTTAACTCAGAACTCAATTGGCGAACCGGCCAGAGGGCCAAGGCCTCAGATCCCCATCACTGAGCCTGGTTGATCCCATGCCTCCTATTATTGCCAGTTGAGCTACTACATGGGAGGCAGCCCCACAGGATCCTAGATCTCCACAAGACATGGGAGAAGCCAGACCCAGGAACAACCAACATGGTACAATATGGAGACTCTGTGGGCTTTCTTGAGAGAGAACCTATTGAAATCTCAGTAGAACCAGGAATGGACCTAAAATAATGGGACCAGGATGTGAAAATTTAAGACCAGTGGTAGGGTTTGTTGTTGGTGCCAACCTTGAAGTCAAAACTGGCAAGTGGCAAGGATTAATCAAGGTTGTAAAAAGGGCAAGGGCAGTTGACTATGAACTCCGCCATCCAGGGAAGAGAAAAGAGAGAGAGGGTGTACCACATGAACCTACTGAAGGCTTGAAAGGACCAAGAAGGCCTCCTCATAATGCCTTTTTCACCAGAACCTGACTCAGCCCACAAGTGACCTTAATTCATTATTGTGTCCCAAACAGAAACAGCAAATACAATGGCTAATCAAAGACCCCCTCTTGGTGGTGTTAGCATTTCTAGAACAAACCCACTCAGCCTACCATCAAGTGGATACCAACCTCGAGGAAAAAGGTCACTGAGAATCTACGACCTATTTGGCGAAAGTTGTGGGAAACTGTCCACCAGAAATTATTGTCTGTGTTGGACCTGAGGGTTGTTGGGGAATCCCCTAGTGCAGCCTTTCTCAAACTGGGGGTCCCAACCCAAAAGGGGGTCGCAAGGCTAGTGCAGGGGAGTCGCGAGTAGGGTCACCATATGTCTGGGTTTTCCCAGTCGAGCTCTTTTTTGTTCCCCCAATCTCCCTCCGGGCAGATTTTGGAAATACGAAAAAATGTGATTTTTCCTTGCTTTCAGAGCTGGGATGGGCAGCAGGAGAGTGCCAGCCACTAGCCAGGCAGCCAGCTTGGACAGCAGCATGACCACCACCAGCAGTCCAGAAGCAGTCTTCTGCGCCAGAGCTGGCGGTGACTCTGTCTTCCAAGCTGGGCGGCTGGAGAGTAGCAGCCACTGGCAGGGTACCCAGTTCAGATGGCCGTGCCGCCATCAGCAGCAGCAAAGAAGGAAGGGTGGCCTGGTATGAACTGGCCACCCTTCCTTTTGCACCACTGCTGGCGGTGCCACTGCTTTCCAAGCTGAGCAGCCAGAGAGTGGCAGCTGCTGGCCAGTGGTGCATTACCCACTGGGCCAATGGGGCCCATGCCTAGAGGCCCTGGCCAATTGGGGGCCCCCTGGAAAAATGGGTGCCCCGGTGCCCTGCTCCACCTGCCTGCCCGGTGCTCCTGCAAGCCCCCACGTCCCGACCCAGCTCCTCAGCAGGAGTGCCGGGCGAGGGGGGGGCAAGCCCCCACACCCTGACCCCATTTCCCTGGCAGAAGCACTGGGGGAGGGAGAAGGAGGTTATTTTGCCTGTGTATTTAGCACTGGTTGCTGCTGGAATACTGTGTCCAGTTCTGGCACTCACAGTTCTAGAAGGATGTTGATAAATTGGAGAGGGTTCAGACAAGAGCCCCGAGAATGATTAAAGGATTAGAAAACATGCCTTATAGTGATAGATTCAAAGAGCTCAATCTATTTAGCTTAACAAAGAAGAGGCTAAGGGGTGATTTGATTAAAGTCTATAAGTATCTACATGGGGAACTAATATTTAATAATGGGCAATCTAGCAGAGAAAGGCAGGTCATGATCCAATGCGTGGAAGTTGAAGCTAGACAAATTCAGACAGGAAATAAGTTGTAAATGTTTAATGGCGAGAGTAGTTAAACATTGGAACAATTTACCAAGGTGGATTCTATATCACTGACCATTTTTAAATCAATGTGATACAGCTGTGAAAAAGGCAAATGTGATCCTAGGATGTATCAGGTGAGGCATTTCCAGTAGAGAAAGAGCAGTATTAATGCCATTGTACAAGGCACTGGTAAAACCTCATCTGGAATCAGGGCCGGCTCCAGGCACCAGCTAAGGAAGCAGGTGCTTGGGGCGGCCAATACAAAGGGGTGGCGCTTCATCCGCTATTGGGGCAGTCCATCCAGGTCTTCGGGAATTCGGCGGCTGGTCCCTCAGTCCCTCTCTTCCTCTTTGAGCTGCCGCCGAAGTGCCGCCGAAGAGGAAGAGAGGGAGTGAAGGACCCGCTGAAGAATGGAGCGGTGCGATTGAGCTGCCACCGAAGTGCCGCCGATCCGCCTTTTTTTTGCTGCTTGGGGTGGCAGAAAACCTGGAGCCGGCCCTGTCTGGGATACTGTCTAGAGTTCTGCTCCCCCATGTTCAAGAAAGATGAATTAAAAGGGGAACAGATGCAGAGAAGGGCTACTAAGACGTTCAGAAGAATGGAGGCTCATCTTGAGAGGAAACTGGAAGGGTTTGGCTTGTTCCACCTAGTAAAAAGAAGGCTGAGAGGGATGTGATTACTCTCTATAAACACATCAGAGAGTTAAACAGCAGGAAGGGTGAAAAGCTATTTAAGCCAAAATCCTCAGCGGAGTGAGGTTTCTGGAACAGCTTCCCAATAAGAGTTTATGGGGACAAGCAACTTAGTTTGAAGAGAGCTGGACAAATGCCTGAGCGTGATTGTCTGAAGGGATTGCTTGTGATGGTAGCCGTGGGTTTCACTTCTGGATTATGTCTTAGGTTCCTAAAAGTTCATGCTTTAGGGCTTCAGCCGGCCACCTGCAGAGGTCAGGAAGGGATTCTCTCCCCCCATCTCCTGCCCCCAGCATATCCTAGTGGTTTTTTTTATTTGTCTCCTTCCCCTGAAGCATTGGGGTGGCCACAGCAACAGATGGGCCTCTAGACAGGGAGGGCCAGGGCTCTGAGGTAGCACCAAGCATTCTCTCTCTCAGGTGGCTCTTGCTCTCATGCAGGGCCGGCTCCAGGCACCAGCCCAGCAAGCAGGTGCTTGGGGCGGCCAAGGGGAAGGGGCGGCACATCGGGCTGTTCGGTGGCGGGTCCCTCTCGGAGGGAAGCACCTGCCACCGAATTCCCACCGAAGAAGAAAGCGGCGCGGTGGAGCTGCTGCTGGAGTGCCGCCGATCGCAATTGCGACCGCGGCTTTTTTTTTCCCCGCCACTTGGGGTGGCAAAAACCCTGGAGCCAGTCCTGCTCTCATGCTCAGAGTCTAACTGCTCGCAGTATGTGGGGTTGGGATGGAATTTTCCCCAGGTCAGATTGGCAGTGATCTGGGGGGGGTGTGTGTGTGTGTGGGAGTTTCGCCTTCCTGCAGCATGTGGGTGCGGGTCACTTGCCAGGATTATCTGGCTACATCTCACTTAATCATCTCCCTGCCACTGCGGGGGCCTCAGGCACTGGTGCACCTCGGTCCCTCTATTCTCTCCCTGTGGTGCATAACAGTCTAGTCTCCTGTGGGCTGTAATTCTTTGGTCCAATTTTGCTTGTTGGGTTTAGTGTGCGGGTGCTGGGTGGGGTTAGAGGCCTGTGACATATCGGAGGTCAGACTGAATGATCGAATAGTCGCTTCTAGCCTTCAATTCTATAACTCTAAAAGCAATGCATTCATCACTGCTAAACTTTAACTTTGTAATTTACCCATTGGCAATGAACATTAGTTGCAGGGACAATAAAAAGGGCAACGTGGGGACACTCTTCCTGTTCTTTCTTTAACTGCAGTATTTAGTGTTTGTCTAGTGCTCATGTGCATTGAGCTGAGACCAGCAAGTGCATTTTGCTTGAGCTGCGCTATGGACCAAATCTGAACCATCTTGTGCATTGAGCTTCTGGTGCATCTTGTGCAATGCCGATAAATATCACAGAGCTCAAACTTTTGTTTAAACAAGGAAAGTTTATGACTCTGTTTGCCAGGCATTTTTTAAAAGAAAGCAGATGGAGTAAAAAATTACTTGTTTATAAATGGCTGAGAGTTATACCACTGTTGGGCAATTCATCAGATTATCAGAATAGCAGGAACGATGATATCCACACACCATAACTGTGTGAATTTTAAAGAAATACCATGCTGCTGTCCATCTTATAGCTACTGCTGCTGCACTGAGCCTCTTTCACTCAGGGCTGCCTATAACTTTCTGTACTGCCACAGCTACCTAGAGGAAAGTAGAGTCATTAACTGACTCAAACGAAAACTTCATTGAATGTCACTTAAGGGAACTGTGGCCAATGGGAGCTGCGGAGCTGGCACATGGGCGGAGGCAGCACACGGAGCCTCCCTGACTGCCCATGTGCCTAGGGGCTACAGGGACCTGGCAGCCACTTCTGGGAGTCACGCATAGCCAGAGCAGGTAGGGAGCCCGAGCGTGGCTCCTCCTTCACCCTCCAAGCACCTCCTGCACGTCTCTGAACAGCTGTTCCTCAGCATCCAGGAGGTGCTGGGAGGGAGGGGGAGGAGTTGATCAGCAGGGCTTGCAGACTCCCTGGAGTAACTCCGTGGACCCCCAGGGGTTCGCAGACCCCAGTTTGAGAAACGTTGTTCTAATGCAAAACCTTAACTGAAATCTCACACCTTCTTGTATCCAGAAATGGGCACATGGGAATGATACACAGCCCACATGTGTAATGTTATTCTACCTTAATAGTGAATAGGTCACCATCAAGATTTTGTATTACGTTTTTCCCCTGACCGTGCAAAAGAAGCCCTCATTGGCACATTTTAAAATGAAAAGCTGCATATGTCCTGAAAAGGGCCCTTGTCCACTGATTCTTCTACCTCCCAAACCAGCTTGACAACCATTTCTGGATCCTGGGTCCACTCCAAAGAAATCTGTAGGTCTAGGCAACATGTCTGGTATCTCCTGGTCTAGCTTATCATCTTGCTAGCTCCTCCAGTTCACAGAAATGGTGTTTTCCTTTGCATATTCTTTGTCTCTCATTAATGCACCAGGGTCTTCAAGCTGCCAACAGGCACCTCAGACAAGTTGTAGGGGTGAGTCCCACAATTCAGTCTAGCTCTTTATAAAAGGAGTACGTTGTCCACACTGAGCTGGACTGAATTTTTTCCTCCAAGTCTTACTACAAAGGACCTTGAGTCCCTTAACTTCTTGCCACTCCTGATCATGCCCATTTTATCCAGCTATCCAGTATGAATGATCAAATGCAGCCTGGACTTCCTCCGCTCTCAAGCGAGATACCAGAGCCCACACAGCAACCTGAAGTCAGCTGGTGGCCTACTTGTTGTATACTGACCTCTATCTGACATGTTCTGGTAATCACACTGAGAAATAGACATTGTTTGCTTTGGAAATAGCATGCAGCTCAGCGCCACACATGTCCAGCATGATTTGTACAAGTAAATGGCTTTTGGGCAACTTAACCCCTGAGCAGCAGAGAACAGAGCAGAAGGCTACCTAAGAAGTGACTGTCCTACCGTGGGAGGGTAGTGGGAGGGCTGCTTACACCATTTTTGATGGTTTTACCAGTGGTCTCTGTCCACATGGAGACATGCACAGTAGAGAACCACACAGTGGTTAGCTTTCCTTGAAGCAAGTCTGCTTGAGGGTCCCAAGCCTAGTGAAGGGTGAGTTTTAGTGTCTCCTGTGACAGGGGAGGGCAAAAAGGACTAGTGGGCATCCCAAGGGCATCTCCTTATGAGATGGGGGCATTGTGTCTAAACCCCTGGGGACAAATGGGAACCAGGAGGCAGGACACTACCCGAGGGGTGGGGGGAAACCACTGCACTAATGTGCTTGATGGCGGTGCTGGTGGGGAGGATGATGTCTCCTCTCACCTCAACCCCCGAAAGGGGGAGGACGTTGGAGGATGAGTGGCGGTGTGTGACGATTGGCTCCCCCTAAAGTAAGAGCCACCAAGAATTGACAAAGGATCAATGGGGTGCAAGTGACTGCAGTGGGCTCTCCCCCAACGGGAACCTTGGATGTAATTTGACTTGTAAAGTTGTGGCCTGGCAAAAACCCATACCACATGTCCTTGTTTTCTTCTGTGCAGTGAGCACACCCATAAATGATGGCTGTAAAGTCTATGCACTGTTGGAACTCTTGTGTGTGGACATGAGTTGTATCACAGGTGTGCTAGGGAGACAATGGCTTGCATGCCAAATTAAATTTTATAGTGTAGAGCAGGGGTTGGCAACCTTTCAGAAGTGGTGAGCCAAGTCTTTATTTATTCACCCCAATTTAAAGTTTTGCGTGCCAGTAATACGTTTTAACGTTTTTAGAAGGTCTCTTTCTATAAGTCTATAATATATAACTAAACTATTGTTGTATGTAAAGTAAATAAGGGTTTAAAAATGTTTAAGAAGCTTCATTTAAAATTAAATTAAAATGCAGAGCCCGCCGGACCGGGGGCCAGGACCCAGGCAGTGTGAGTGCCACTGAAAATCGGCTTGTGTGCTGCCTTTGGCACACGTGCCATAGGTTGCCTACCCCTGGTGTAGATGAATCCTTAAACATGCCCCTGGACTAGGCTAAATAACCTGGATTGATAATGGGAGTTCTGCCTGAGTTAGGTGTGCATTAGAATTCTGTGGGTTGCATAAGAAAAAATACATCTTCTGTTGTTATACTATATGTAATTTACCCTCACTTGTGTGGGACGTGGCCTCAAGGCTCATGAATTTTGTAGTCCTTTAATCTATATTCCACGAGGCAATGCTTCAGAAATCAAACCTGAATACATAGTTTGACTAAAAGCAACATCATGCAGTGCATTTGCACCAAAGAACACAAATTGGCATTACTCAAGACTGATTTACAAACTCATTGTTAGCACTTCTAATTAAGAAATGTAAAATAATTTGACCTTTTGCCTACTGTAAATATCTGTAATGATTTCTTATTCAATTAAAATTTCACTTTTTATAGTTTTAATACCTCCATACCAAATACAAATATAACACTACTAGTTAATTCACCTGTATTTTGTTTCATTAGACTGCAATAAAGAAGAAATGCCTCCATCTATTAATATTTTTAATGAGAAGAGAAACAGTAAAGATTAGGAAAGCAGCATTGATATGCAAAGTGTGGCTTGCAAATAAAGGTTAAGGACCTGAAATCTAATGAAAAAATTATTCTGACTATACTTGAGTTTGCACAGGCTCTGCCTTTTAACCCGAAGACATTACTGTCTGTGCTGATGCATCTGGGTATGTGTTCATGTTGTGAGGATGCTTTTATATACTAAAAAGTACATCATGCACTTCTAAATGGGGGACCTATATGATTTTTGGTCCAATAAAAAAGTAAAGAGATGCCTGCTCCCCACACAGTGACTCTCCCAAGTTTTGGGAGTGGATGCCATTTCATTCCTTTGGATGATCCTGCCAGCATACCGTAGTCTTCATTTTTCTGGACTAGTCACTGTAGCCATTTTGCCTCAGTACTTAAAAGGCAGGCACTGATTCTTCCCAATTTGTCAGAACCTCCTTCAACAAGGCCCCCTTACTCACCTGGACCTCCAATGAGAACCTAAGCTGTCTCTTCTTCTAAACAAAAGTTTCCCCTAAGGCTCATAGACTTTCTGTTAAAGTCTGAGAATCTTTGTTCCAAACACACACATACAGAGGATGTGGATAACTTGATTAGTCTGCTGTACCCAAAAGAAGGTAAATCCTGTGTTTGCCCAAGAATGCTCTGGAGTGTCTGTGGGGCGGTCCATGAAGGTCTAAGCACCAGGGCCAGATGCTCAAAAGTATTTAGACACCAACTTCCACTGAAATCCTGAGGCCAGCTCCAGTCTTCAACCCTGTAAAAGCATACAGCTTTTCCTGTATTCAAGTCAATCTCGTTGCCCTCCCCTCTTTGTGTCTTAAGCCTGGACGCAATATCAGAGAAATGTTCATCCATGTTGGGTCCCTCCATCCAGTAGTACTGGTCTGTTTACTTTATTTATTTGGATGTAGATGACCACAAAAGAACAGCTATCCCAGGAGCTAAGTGCCCTCGCCATCAATTAAAAATGTAATCCTTATTACGCTAACATTAATACAAAATAAAATTGCAGCAAATACCAGCCATCCCCTTAAAACACCTACAGTCCGAAAGAACCTGTTCCAATACAAAATCACCTCAGCTGCTGATTCTCTAAAGAGATCCATCCCTCAATCCGCCTCAAGGGCTCAATGTGGCTCCCATTAAAGTCAATGGCAAAACTCCCTTTCCCTCAGTGGTGCAGGATTAGATTCCAAATGCTTGCACAAAAAGATGGGCTTTGCAGATTCAAGGAGCGATAGCCATGCTGCTGGAAGTTAAAATACTCTAGTTATTTCAGACTACATCCCATTCGCTGCATCTTTTAGTCTCATTAAAGAAGTTCTTATGATCTTACTGGCATTCAAGTTTCTAAGTAAATGTAATAAATAAAAAATTAATAGTAATGCTTTGCACTTACATAGCACTTTTTATCCAGAGGTCTTGTTAGTTATTTCGGTACTTAACAACCTTGGGTATCATTAGGGCAACAAGGACTGAATGTCTATCTGCAACATTTCAGTTAAACATATAATTTCCATCCAAAACTTCTTGATGATGAGATAACTGGCTTATGATGAGATAACTGGCTCTGTGGATATGGGGAAAGCAGTGGATGTGATATATCTTGACTTTAGCAAAGCTTTTGATAAGGTCTCCCATAGTATTCTTGCCAGCAAGTTAAAGAAGTATGGATTGGATGAATGGACTATAAGGTGGATAGAAAGCTGGCTAGATTGTCGGGCTCAATGAGTAGTGATCAATGGCTTGATGTCTAGCATCAAGTGGAGTGCCCCAAGGGTCGGTCCTGGGCCGGTTTTGTTCAATATCTTTATTAAAGATCTGGATAATGGGATGGATTGCACCCTCAGCAAATTCGCAGATGACACTAATCTGGGGGGAGAGGTAGATATGCTGGAGGGTAGGAATAGGGTCCAGAGTGACTTAGCCAAATTAGAGGATTGGGCCAAAAAAAATCTGATGAGGTTCAACAAGGACAAGTGCAGAGTCCTGCACTTAGAAAGGAAGAATCCCATGCACCGCTACAGGCTGGGGACCTACTGGCTAAGCGACAGTTCTGCAGAAAAGGACTTGGGGATTACAGTGGACGAGAAGCTGGATATGAGTCAGTAGTGTGCCCTTGTTGCCAAGAAGGCCAACGGCATATTGGGCTGTAGTATTAGAAGCATTGCCAACAGATTGAGGGAAGTGATTATTCCCCTGTATTCGGCACTGGTGAGGCCACACCTGGAGTACTGTGTCCAGTTTTGGTCCCCCCACTACAGAAGGGATGTGGACAAATTGGAGAGAGTCCAGCAGAGGGAAACGAAAATGATTAGGGGGCTGGGGCACATGACTTACAAGGAGAGGCTGAGGGAACTGGGGTTATTTAGTCTGCAGAAGAGTGAGGGGGGATTTGATAGCAGCCTTCATCTACCTGAAGGGGGGTTCCAAAGAGGATGGAGCTAGGCCGTTCTCAGTGATGGCAGATGACAGAACAAGAAGCAATGGTCTCAAGTTGCAGTCAGGAAGGTCTAGGTTGGATATTAGGAAACACTATTTCACTAGGAGGGTGGTGAAGCACTGGAATGGGTTACCTCAGGAGGTGGTGGAATCTCCATCCTTAGAGGTTTTTAAGGCCCAGCTTGATAATGCCTTGGCTGGGATAATTTAGTTGGTGTTGGTCCTGCTTTGAGCAGGGGATTGGACTAGATGACCTCCTGAGACCTCTTCCAACCCTAATATTCTATGATTCAATGATTGCAATACAGTGGCATGACCTGAATACCTCTTAGAGGACAGGCATTTTCCAGATTAATAGCCTGTCTACATTAGAAAAATTTGCACCTGTTTAACAATTCTAATTCAATGTCATTACACAATTGGAGACTTCTAATGTAGACACATTGCAATGATTACACTAGTGAGGCTTACTCTGGCGAAGTACCCAATGCAATTAATTACACTAGTGCAAATTTCTTTAATGTAGACAGGACCAGACTGCCAAATGAAAGCTTAGGAAGCCATAAATATCCTGAGGTCTGATCTACACACAAAGTTGTACCAGTCTAACTAAAAGTATGATGTTAAACTGATTTATTTAGTTAAGCCAGTGCAACTTCATGCATATGATGAAGTGGGTTCTAGCCCAAAAAAGCTTATGCCCAAATAAATTTGTTAGTCTCCAAGATGCCACAAGGACTCCTCATTGTTTTTGCTGATACAGACTAACACGGCTACCACTCTGAAAGAAAATAGATGGTATCCCTACACACCCATAAAAGAAACTGGGATTTTTAGGATGATTAAAAAAAAGATATGTCTCGTTCATTTTTAGAATGAGGCCATTTACTCACACAAAATGTGGTGCTCACACTTGCTACCCCAACATATTCTTGGTCTCTAGTTACTACATGTGTGTCTGATAATATTAGAACTACATCGATAGTCACAGGTGCTCACAGTTGGGTTTTTTTTCATTCTTCTAATTCATCTTTAGTTCTAGAGTTACAATGAATGATTATTATATCTGGGATAGAGGAAAATGGGATTCTGTCAAATTTTAGAATTTGAATTTATGAGCATTATAATGCATCCCATGGCATAAAATGACTGTAAATTACTCCATGCTGCCATACTCTCTGTGTATATGTATGTGCACAACACTAGATCCTTTATTACTCATGAAACACGTATCAATGTATATTAATAAATAGGCATCGATTTTTACTGAGGAGAACACAAAGATTTATGAAAGTAGGCAGTGTTATGTGGCAAAAATTGAGAAAGAAGTTTCTATAAAAATCTATGAAACATTTTATATTTGAGATGCAGGGAAATCTTCCATCCCAAACAAAATTAAACCAAAGAGAGAGCGCCACTTGGAAAAACAAATTGATTTAGGTATGTGGAAAACTCAACATTTAAGAGGCCATTGTCTCTGGGGTAGGAGTAAGGACAGCTGGTTTGCAATACGAGAATCATTGACCATGCTTGAAGACAAATGGTTTCCTTTGATAAGAATCTCAGACAAGGAAGCTGTAAGTGCAGCAGGGACAGAGCGGGTTAAGACACCTGCATAATTCCCCTCAGGCAAAGTGACTGAAATAGGAAGACAGGAAACCATATTCTCCTTTGGACTAAAGACACAGCTTTTTGTCATTTACACTAGGAAAATGTGCAAGTGTTTAACTGTGCTGGTGCAGTTCCTCTTGTACTATCATTAGTGGAAGCTGTAGTATAGTCAGTTTAGAGAGCCCATAGGTTAAAAACGCCTGTGTCCTGTCTATACTATCACTTACAGGACTGGTAGTACCAGTCCAGCGGTGCTGGTGCACAGGAATGTTTAGAAATATTCTCAGTGTAGATACATCCCTTTTGTGGAGGGAAGGATCTGTTGAAGAAATAAATATCAGGCTTTGTTCATGAAGAGACTTACCATCATTAGAAATGATGTATAGGGCGAATACATTGAAGATTGGAATCCATTTATTATAGACAAGGACAACTGCATTTGTATTCCTTCTCTGTGGTCCCTTAATAGCATCTACTATAGCTCCTGGCTCCTCGGGTGTTACCTCTCTTGGGTAGAGACCTGTGTCTCTCTCCCTCCTGACTGGGATTTTTCCAGGCTGCACAGTTTCCTGCCTACACTGTGATATCCCTGGCAAGCCAGATGGCCTAGATAGGCCAATGTCTGCACTTTGCTTTCTCTCCAAAGGTAATGAACAACATAATTGAATTACTGCACAGCTCTTTATAAACAAGCACATTTATTCTTAAGGTGAAAGCATTACAGAAAAAACATATTAAAACAATAAAAGTTCCTGTGTGCACTCTGAAAGCTTAGCAGAGGTCACTCATCAGTCTTATGGGACCTCAGTAGGCCAGAGTCTCTCCTTCCTTTGAACAGAAGAGCCTGTCTGTTTGTTGATTCAGAAGGAAGACACGGAGCCAGTTTAATCTCAGGCTATTTAGCCAAAAGTCCTTTCTTTGTCTGTTGGTCTCTGGAGAATCCAGTTTGAACTAGTATATATGTGAGCTTGCCAGGTGCTATTGCTTCTCTGGAGGTGTTACTACAACCTGAGTAAATTTGTCTAATCATGCTCCACTGTTCTTAGTTCCTGGAGGAGCTGTGGTCACCCTCCCCCACAGAATTACATACAATACCTGGCCCAGAATGATACATGAACTTAATACAGTAAGATTTCTTGGATATTGCAGGATATTGCCATATCGGTCACAGAAATGGAAGACACAGAACATGTGTGTAAGCCATTGAATCTTAATGTTTCCCTTTACTAGTGTAACTATAAACTGTTCTCTTTTTGTTTTTTCCTTTTGATATTACTCAAATTTTCTTTGTGGGCTTGGTTCTGTACTGTATTACACCAATAGCAGGTTGATGTAACTCCATTGAAGTCAATGACAAGGAAAAAACAAAAAAAACCCCAAAGCAATAACCAACCACACAACAGTAGTATAACCAAACATTATAAAAAATATTACCTAGGACATCAAAAGTACAAAGACAATATATAAAGTTTGATTATCCACCATATTACATGAGTTTACGAAGTCCCACCTCATAAAACTATGTGTAATATTGTGTTGTCGGCGATCCCTTGAGGTCGAGGATGATCTCTTTCACAGGTTTTATTTTTCATGGGTCCTTTGATGACTGAAGAGTCTGATTCTTGAGCCTCAGGCTCGTTGGCAGACATTGCAGGTGGTGTTGGAAGACATTATTGGGCCGCGATTGCTGCGTGACAGTTGTCTTTCCTTTCTTTTCTGGCGTTTTTCTGCAACCAAGGCAAGGCGATTCTTCCCAAAAGTGGACGTTCCCTCTCCAACAAGTCTTCACCAGTTATTCCTATCCTGGATTGCTGTCTCCCAGTGTGCGGTGTCGATGCCACATCTCTTGATGTTTATATTGAGGGTGTCTTTAAAGCGTTTCTTTTGGCCTCCTCGTTTCCTTTCTCCTTTGCTGAGTTGGGAGTACAGCAGTTGTTTTGGTAAGCATATATCAGGCATGCATACACAGTGCCCGCTCCACCTCAGCTGGTGCTGGATAATCAGGGCCTCAACACTGAAGATGTTGGCCTCTGTGAGGACACTGACATTAGTGCAATGATCCTCCCACTTTATGTTGAGAATCTTCTGAAGAAAATGCTGGTGTTGGTGTTCCAGGTTTTTCACATGTTTTCTGCAGGTCACCCAAGTCTCACAGCCATAGAGGGGAGTTGGGATTACCACCGCTTTGTAAACTAACAGTTTAGTATGTTTTCTGATGTTGTGATTGTTGAACACCCGACAAGACAGTCTGCCAAAGGCAAGGCTGGCACAGCGAATTCTGTGCTGAATCTCGACATCTATATCTGCCCTCTGTGGGAGATGGCTGCCAAGATAGGCAAAGTATTCTACATTTTCCAGTTCTTCTTTGTCAATATAGATCTTCCTTGCTGGATCTGATGATTGACCAGTGACTGGCTGGTGGAGAACTTTTGTTTTGCCGATGTTCAGAGTTATCCCTAGGCCTTTGTAAGCTTCAGAGAAGCAATTAAGGGCTGTTTGTAGATCATCCTTTGAGTGTGCAACTACAACACAATCATCTGCATACTGGAATTCAGTTATTGTTGCCAATATTACTTTAGTTCTGGCACGGAGACGAGAAAGGTTGAAGAGGTTGCCATCAATCCAATATTGGATGCCAATGCCCGATGGTAGACGGTCTTGGGTTAATGTTTTCATAGCTGTTAAAAAAATGGAGAAAAGGGTGGGTGCCAGTATGCGACCTTGTTTTACATCAGTTCTGATGACAAAGGGCTCAGAAGTAGAGCCACTGCACAGGATGGAGGCAGGCATCTGGTCATGGAGGAGTATTACAATGGTGATAAATTTGCTTAGGCAGCCAAACTTTGACATGATTTTCCACAGAGCCTCACGGCTGACAGAGTGGAAGGCTTTGGTCAGATCAATGAAGACAATATACAGCTCCTGGTGGTGTTCTTGACTTTTTTCCTGGATCTGCCTGGCTGTAAAAATCATGTCGGTTGTACCTCGTAAGGGTCTGAAGCCGCACTGGGACTCTGGAAGTACTTCCTCTGCAAGAGGGAGCAGGTGATTCAGTAAGAATCTAGCAAAGATCTTCCCAGCGATGGAGAGGAAGACAGTGCCTCAATAGTTGCCACAGTTGGCCCTGTCTCTCTTTTTGAAAATAGTGAAGATGTTAGCATTACGTAAGTCAGCAGGGATGTCTTTGGTGTGCCAGATTTTGAGGAGCAGCAAGTGAAGCTTGTTAGTCAGTGTTTTTCCCCCCACTTTCAGTACTTCAGCTGGTATACCATCAGGACCTGGTGCTTTATTGTTCTTCATTTGTTTAATTGCTTTGCAGACCTCCTCAGGTGTCGGTGGGTTGGAATGAGTTTCCCAGATTGGGTACTGAGGGATGGAGTCAATGGTGTCATCGGTCACAGTCGATTCTTGATTTAGAAGCTTTTGGTAGTGTTCCTTCCAGCGCTCTTTGACGGATTCATTATCTTTAAGAAGGATACTACCATCTTTGGATCTCAGAGATGTGAGGCCACATGAACTTGGTCCATACAGGGTTTTTGTCTTGCAAAAAAAGCTCCACATATCATGTCTGTCAGCGAATGTTTGGATTTCTTTAACTTTGTCCTTCCACCATTTGATTTTGATTTCTCGGATCCTCCTTTGAACTTCAGCTTGGTGCTGATGGAAAGAGCTCTGCTTCTGACTGGATAGTGGTTGGTTTTGCTAGTCACAGAAAAGCCTCTTTCTTCTGGTCCAAAAGGGCTGTAATCTCAATGTTGTTGTTGTCAAACCAGTCCTGATGGCGGCAGGTAGCAAGGCCAATGGATTTCTCGCAAACCTCATGGATGGTTTGTTTTAGGGCTTCCCAGTCTTATTCAACACTTGTTTTGCCATTTCCAGGTGTGCATATGGCCAGTCTGTACTCCTGGTAGGGTCACCCATGGTCAAAGGCAAGGTACAAGGCAAGTGCAGCCCAGCCCAGCACAACTCAGTATAAGACCTCAACGGCAGAACAGGCAGATGAAGCCAGATCACCTCTCAACGGCTGCGAAGGCAGACAAAGGCTGCAATGGAGGAGAAACCCCCGGTCATCTTGGACCTTCTTGTCACCGGGCACAGGTGCCTCTTCCGCCAAGATTTGTGTGGCTGCTGGTGCACATCAGCTCCCTCACATTAAACTACTCTGCGCAGGTTTCTTTCACAGGAAGAACTTTTCCCCCACCCCTACCCATAAAAGTCCTCCAGTGATGGGCAAGTGGCGATGGGGGTAGGTGAAGTGATCACCAGGAGTCCCTCGTAATAGACCCACACACAAGTGGTGACCGCAAGATGGTCGTCATATGCCCCTAGACTGGGATAGGGGGGCATTTTCAGCAGCAGCAGTCATGACTGAACAGGCCTTTTTAGGGGGCTAGAAAAGGTGCCCCAAACATAGGCTGTCCCACAAGACCTGACTGGATAACCACGTCCAGAGGGATCTCTCCCAATGTGGTTGAAAAACAAAAATGTTTCTTGCAACTTGGAATGTCCATACTCTACTAGATGGCTCAAAAAATGAAAGACCCAAACAAAGAACAGCAATTGTTGCCCGAGAACTCTCGAGGTACAGCATCGACATCGCTGCTCTCAGTGAAACAAGACATGCAAATGAAGGCCACTTGAGGGAAGAGGGTGGCGGTTACACTTTCTTCTGGAAAGGAAAACCAGCAAGTGACAGGTGAATACATGGTGTTGGCTTTGCAATCAGAAACCTTCTAGTCAATTGCCTTACTAAGCTCCCCATTGGCATCAACGAGCACCAGATGAGCCTCTGCATCCAATTGGTCAATAAGTCATTTGCCACTATCATCAGTGCATATGCACCAACTGAAGAAGAACAGAAAGAATCCTTCTACACTGACCTTGATAAAATTTTGTCATCCATTCCAAAAACAGATAAGATAATCCTCGTAGAGGACTTTAACTCAAGAGATGGCTGAGATTCTAACATATGGAGTAGAAGGAAGAAGTGGGCAAGACCAAGTCCAAGGGCATCCTTCTACTCAGCAAATGTGCAGAGCACGACCTTGAGATCACAAACACAATCTTCAGACAAAGCAACAAGTATAAAACAACTTGGCAACACCCTTGCTCAAAACAGTGGCACCTCCTAGACTATGTCTGTGACGTTGTGCAGGCTATATGGTTTTATAAAAACATGATAATAAGTGAATATATCATCACTGGAATATGCTCCATGCAAAAGGTCTCTTGTAAGGTATCATTACAAAGCTTATAATCTACTGAGTGTGATCATCCTATTTGTATAAATGTACCACTCTTGTATCTGAAACTAGAAATATGAAATACAACTCTGAGGGCCTATTGTAATTATGCAAAGTGTGGGCCATTAATGGTGGTTTGGAATCTTGATGACGCCCATTGTCTGCAGATGGCTGTGTAAAGTTTACCTGTGAGTCTTCCTGTATATGTGTGTGCTGGCAAGTGGGTAATGAAGTCTTGCAGTGACATGTGATCATGTCACCTGAACTGGAATCCATCTTTAACCTGGTGCTTTTCCAGTGGGTGGGGTGTGTGTGTGTGTGGAAACCCAGAGGGACAAAGGGTTCCCGCCTTATGCAAAAGATATATAAAGGGGTGGAAGAGAACAGAGGAGGAGAGGAGCCATCATGAAGAATCCCCTACCTATCACCTGAGCTGGAACAAGAGCTGTACCAGGGGAAAGAATTGTGCCCAGGCCTGGAAGGTGTCCAGTCTGAGAAAAAACTTATTGAAGCATCTCTCAGGGTGAGATTATCTGTATTCAGTTTGATTAGACATAGATTTGCGCATTTTATTTTATTTTGCTTGGTGACTTACTTTGTTCTGTCTGTTACTACTTGGAACCACTTAAATCCTACTTTGTGTATTTAATAAAATCACTTTTTATCAATTAATTAACTCAGAGTATGTATTAATACCTGGGAGAGCAAACAACTGTGCATATCTCTCTATCAGTATTTTACAGAGGGCGAACAATTTATGAGTTTACCCTGTATAAGCTTTATACAGGGTAAAACGAATTTATTTGGGTTTAGACCCCATTGGGAGTTGGGCATCTGAGTGCTAAAGACAAGCACACTTCTGTGGGCTGTTTTCAGATAAACCTGCAGCTTGGAGCAAGTAATTCAGACCCTGGGTCTGTGTTGGAGCAGACGGGAGTGTCTGGCTCAGCAAGACAGGGTGCTGGAGTCCTGAGCTGGCAGGGAAAACAGGAGCAGGGGTAGCCTTTGCACATCGGGTGGCAGCTCCCAAGGGGGTTTCTGTGATCCAACCCATCACAATGTCATTGTAAGAACACAGGATCTAAGAGATGTCCAAATCAACTGTGTCATGAGAGCAGTCAACGATTGCTGGACTGACCACTGCCTGGTGAGGTCAATAATGTCCATCAGGATTGCACCGAAACATAGAAAGCAATCCAAATCACACAGACGGCAATACAACATCCAAAGACTTCAATCCTCAGTGCACCAAGAGAACTTCTAAACACTCCTCAGTGAAAAATATTGCATAATCAGACCTTATGTATCTGTGCTTTTTATTGCACTACATGGGCTATAGAAAAAGATCAAGGCATTAATATTCTCTTAGCATAGTTTTTTGCTGGAATGATAATATACTTTGGGAAAGACAAGAGAGCAAGAAGACTTTCTATGTTGGCTGGGAGAGATTTAGAAACCAAGCATCTCTAATTGGAAAGATTTTTGTCATTTTATTTGTGGTAGTCAATGACTAGCTGCCCATATTTTTATAATTAGTTCTTTGTCCCGATTATTAAAGATGCACTTGATTTTCTCTTTGGTCCTCTGATGGATTTCAACTTGTTTATATGCAACTCCATTCATGTAGCTAGGCGGTCACATCACTTGAGTCTCCAAAAAAAGAGCATTTTAAATTTTTAAATAAGGCCTGCTTCTCGGGTCTTATTAGCACTACTCCTGAGAATGAGGCTTCTGTGTAGGGTGTGATGACTCTTGAAGTTAAAGCTACCATCACCGTTTTTTATCCATAGATTTGTTATACATTTTAATGCCTCAAAGGATTTATGTGATGCAACCAACATTTCTCTTTCTTTTCCTATGAAATGCTATTTATTTATCGAGCGGGGCCTAAATCAAAACCCGGCATCCACACACCAGAATTTGACCTGTAAAGTAATTTGGATTTGATCTCATGTACACTGATGTAAATTCAGAGTAACTCCCCTGAAATCAATAGAGTGACAGCAGTGTAAAACCAGCGTAGTTGTGAACAGAATCAAATTATGTGTTTCTATAATGGGTAAAACCAAAATCCCAGATCCTAACACTCCCAGTCATGGGGGTACAAACACTGGATCGAAATCAGAACTTTCCCAGATTTGGGGGGTGTTTGAGTTCAGGGCCAAATTTTCAGCTAGGCTATCACTAGGCTTTCTTTTGTGTACATCTCCAATGTACAGACACAAAACAGGCATTTAGCTTTTCACTGGCCCCCAGAGCTTTGATTTAGCCCATTATAGAGATAGGTTTGAGCTGTGAACTTTGACTGAAACCTGGATCTGGATCTAAGGCTTCAGTTCAGGCCCACCTCTATATATTTACCTTTTTAAACAATGCCCATTTCATCAGCAGCTGGTAACTTTGCATTAACTAAAAAATAAACACAAAATTAATAAATTACAAATCTAAAAAGGTCTTTCTTCATAAACCTGCCCCAAAATAATGTGCGCTTGCTGGGGTTTCCATGTACTTGTCAAGCACAGCGCTAAGTAAATCACACTGTATTAATCTATCCATGGGATGTAAGTTTCTGTGCTGAAGCCCATTTCACAATGAACTGGTTTCAGTTCCCACTCTAGCCAAACTGAAAAAAGCCATTTTGTGCCATTGCTGTAATGAACGAGGGATCCAATATGATGCAAGTGGAGCTATCTCAACACCTCTTTCTCCATATTCCCAAATTTGAGAAGTGGGAGAACAGGAAATAATTGATGAGACTGTTAACCCAAAGAGATGCTTTTTGGGGCAGAGGCTGTCACCAGCTTCCTGTTTAAGGGAAGATGGTACCCTTTTCTCCTGAAGGGAGGTGTTATCAGTTCTTGCTAGTAATGGACCTAACACACCATTGCTGGCTAGTCTTAATCATCAGTAAGTTACAAGGGACCAGTTCACAGGTAGTGAGACACAAGTCCAATACTTCTAAATGTGTGTCTGTACTGGAATGTTGCATTGACGTAGCTACACCAAGGCAAAACAAACCAGTATAGACAAGCCTTCAGATCTCATTGGCCAGGACAGGTGAAACTCAACCAGAGAAGGCAATGCTCTGATAACCTTTGGCACTGATACTGCACACACAGCAATCCCCAGATCCAATAGATTTCTCCCCTAAGCAAATTAGACGGAAGACTCGTTACAATGAGAGAATCGTAGTAACTTGACTCTGCAACAGAGTTAAGACACGTGGGATTCCCAGGATTTCCCATTATTTTAGGAGAGTTTGCTGGACATACTGCAGAGGGATCAGCCAGAGCACTGCCTCTGGGTGCCTGGAGGATTTCCTCAGTGCTGTGATTTGTAGTAATAGATCATCTAAGCTTCCCCAGGGACAGGAACACACAACACCACATTTTGTTCTGCTTACTTCTCATTGGTAGTGGGCTCTCTGTATGGAATGCATATGCTTTTGAGGGGACCAATGCTGCCTACAGGAACGTGCCTATTTGGTAGTGTGTAATGCAAAGATAGCGTAGATAGCTGTGGGGGCTAGATATCTAGAATCATGCAATGAATCCTACATCCTGGAGCACCCAGGACTGCCAGCAGTCATCAACAAGGGAGATACTGAATCTGGGTGGATACTGGGTAGTCAGTACACTGGGAAAGCCTTATGAACGGCTCCCACTGCTTTAACTTGCTGTGGCTGTATGGCAGGCCCTAGTGGCTGGGAGAAGCAACCCTTTGAACAGCTCTAGGGAAAACCTGACAAGTGAATCCTCATCTATGCTATGCAACTAATCCTGTGGCCTCTTTGGAATGTGTGCCATGGTTGTCAGGCTGCCTGGATCTCCCTTCCTGAAGCAAGAGAATGGATCCATCAGACTGTTCTAAAGCTGCACCCCATTCCCGAGATCTCTAAAAAATTAAATGAAGAATATCATCTGGCACTGGGCCTGGCACACTGCAGTGAAGGTTGCTTTGATGTGTGAATTGCAAAAGAATGATTCATGTGGAATGAGGGTTTTATTCAAAGTGTGTATTTTTAGGTCATCGGGAACAGAAACTGCCCCTTATCTGGGTGACATTCCATATTTTTCAACATTATAGCATAGACTGTCAATACTTGTAGCTATTCTGGTACTGTCTCTTTAAGATTAGTTGTGTGTCATCACTGGAGAGCATCCCATTATGAAGGTCTCTTATACACGATACAAGGCACAAAGAGGGTCTGCATGCTCAGAGTCTAGGAGCCATCTTGTTATTTAAACTTTATATCCCTGATATCATTCTGAGTTCCTGTAGTACCACAGCTGCATAGTCACAAGAAGACACTCTCAGCTGCCTGACCATGCTAGAAAGCACAACAATACTATTGTTAAAATTCAAAGTGACACTCATTCCCCATGCCCATCCTTTTAATGCTGCTTTTGTAGAGACTAAGGTGTTATTCAGGTCTTTATGAACTCCCATTAAGCCACCTTGGTGTCCCATGAGAGAATTATTGTAATATCCCGATTGATTGTAGAAGACAGAGAAGTGAAATTTAGAAATAACGGAACCTGCACTGGATAAATGGGACAGCAATGTATGGCAATATTGAGGTTCTGAAAATCCCAGTGGTTGCATGGCCAAGTAAGAAATTAGCACCTAGACAACTTGTGTGCCCAGTAAAGAGAGCCTATTTAAGAAAAATGGAAGGCAAAAATCTGGTTTGAATATTCCCTATTTCCTGAGCACCCTAAAGCTGGCCAGCCCAAGCCCATGCAGAGTGGCAAAGGCAGCCTTTCGAAAGTTCTTCAAAGTAAGTGTCTTGGAATCTGCAAACCTAGGTTCTGTTCCCAGATCTACGTGACTGCTGTGTGAATTTGGGAAGTCACTTCAGTTCTCTTTGAGTCAGTTTTCCCAGCTGTAAAATGAGGGCAATAGCCATATTTGTAAAGTGCTTTGCGATCCCTGGATGAAAACTGAGATATCTGAGCAAAATATTATTGGGTCAATTTCAGCCTTTATGCTGCCCTATTAATGTCAATAGATCCACACCAAAGGTGAATTTATTATTATTATATTTTCACCTACAGATGCACAACTTAATCAGTAAGGAAATTTATACATGTACCGAACATATGATATATGAGGTTTTTGCTCATAACTTTCTTATATCTTAACTAATTATCAAACATATTAAAGAGATATAGACCTTGATCCTGCACCATTAAAATCAATGAGAACTTTGCCATTGACTTCAATGAATACAGGATCAAGTCCTCAGTGACCTCTTAGAGGTTTACACTGAAGGATATTCATATACCTATTTGATATTCCAAAAATTAGTCATTTTTTGATCACAAAGAGTCCGCAAATTTCAAAAAAGAACAAAACAAGTATTCTTGTCATCCTCAGCTAGCCTAAAATCAGCTGAACAGTTTTTGTTCAAGCTTTCAAAAACAATTCTCTTTTGGGAAGCAGGCCAAAATTACTTCACGAAAGGAATTTGTTTAGGAAGCTAATGACATAAGGATGGGCCACTGGAGAACACCAGTAGATCATATGTGAATATTGCCTCCACTCCATAGTCATCTAGACACCACATAGACAGTGTAAGCTGCTTTAACCAAGAAACACAGCAGCATCTGGCACATGCCCTCTTTCAGCCCCATTGATATCTCTTTCCAGAACTAATATGGAAATCACTCAGAAATGAGAATACAAAAGATGTACCCAGATTGTGTTTTCACACCAGTGTAATCCAGAGTAACTCCACTGAAATAAATGGAATTAGTCCAGTTTTACATCTCAGCAAAATCCTACCCAATATGTTTTTGATAATAATGTTTATTACAGTAGCATCTAAGGGCCAGCCAACAATGGGACCTCACTGTACAAACAGAGCAGTCAATGGTCCGTCTCAAACAGCTGACACACTAAATAGACCAGACAGACACACGGAGGGGGAAGGAGTGTGAACAAGGTGATGGCAGTAAATGTCATGTTAGCTCCATGTTTTTTGTTTTGTTTTTTGGTGGGATGAATTTACTTAGGAGGAGGATCAGCTAAATGGACAGAAAAGGGGAGCAAGGGCACAGGGCAGTGGGAAAAGAGGAGAAGAGGGCAGATGTGGAGTGAAGTGACTGTGAGGGAAAGGGAGGTTTGGAGCAAACAGCCAGTCAACACAGAGCAGTCCAATGAAAATGGTAGCAAGTTCTGTGAATTGCCAAAGGTCCCTGCTTTGGCTGCTTCAGCTGCTACTGGCTGGCTCCTCTCTGCAGTTTTCCCTCAAGGCTACATGGGGAATAGACAACCTCTGAGTCCTACTACCCCTGTAGTGTGTGTTTGTGAGTGGAAGGGGATCTTCCCTGCACAGTTTTAGATCCAGGGGTTGGAGTGGAGGGGTGGTTCTGACTGGGCCCCAGGGGTCCTCCTCTCATTTACGCAAACATAAATCAGGAATTCCTACAGATATATGAAACCTGTAGAGAAACAGGACTAAATGGGATGCAAAAGATCATTTAGCAAGATTTGCATGCATTTGTATGTTTCACTTTTACAGTGAGGTGGCCTCAAAAACAGAAAGATTCAGAAGCTATAAGTATAGTGGAAAGCAAGTATGAGCAGAAGTCTCCTTGCCTGTTATTCTCTGGTACTGAAAAATTCAGAACTCGGCAGGTGAAAGAGCAAATTATTGCCATCACAGGATCCTAGGCAAATAGCCAGTTTACTTTGATTTTGGTAAGTTTAGCACAGACGGCAATGTTCCTGTAGAGTGCCTCCACATGTTCAGGTGTGGTGTTGCAGGGTTTTTATTTTAAGTTTTGTGCCTCCTTTAGCCATTCTGGTTCCACAGTAATCTATCATTTTCTCTGTTACTACTCAGTCCATTCCCCTCCAGGTCCAAAAGGTCCAAAAATAGGAAACTCAAAATCTAACGGACTTCAAGCCCATCTCCCAACATTTATCTGGACCTTTTTGTTCTTGATCTCATGCACCCCCTCTTTGTCCAGGGGCAAGGCAGGGGAACCCAGGCCTGCCCTCTCCTATGGGTACCAGCCCAATGACTCTGTTTTAGGCAGACAAAGACTGTTTCCTTCATCCCTCCGCCACTTCCATGAGCTGCTCCTACCCTCAACACACTTATCAATGTCTTCACCAGATCTTTAGACTATGCTATCCTTGCCTAGACCTGTGATGTGTCAGAGCTTCTCCCTAGCCAGCTATGATGGTTGCTCTTCCCTGCAGCAGCTGGGCTGCACTGCAAGCACTCCCTCTGCCTCGTGCTTTTAGAGCAGTCGATTCCTCCCTCCTCCTTAGCCCTCTTCCTGGAGCTGAGGTTTGTGTCACAGGCCTCTTGCCTTGGAATAGTCAGCTGCAAGGCTTTTGCCAGCTTCCTTTAGCTAAATGCTGTCTCTATTTGGCCTTCCCAGCTGGAGGGCTCAGCAGACCAGCCATCTTCTGTGAGAGAGGAGGCAGCCTATATGCTGGCCCCTTTCTCCCAGTTCGTCCTCCAACTGGTTGGGGAAGACAGGAGCCATGCCTCGTGCACTCTGCCAGACTCCTAGTCCCAAGTCTTTAAAGAAACAGTGCCTATCCTTCTCCCAATCACTGCTTATTCTGGGTACTGCTTCTTCTCTAGCTCTATCCCTCCTTAGGTCCTTGAATATCTTTATTGGGCCTATCAAAATCATTAAAGAGCCATGACAGGTGATGGGGTGGGCTGATGATTAGGGCAGGCCACCCCATCACAGTTCCCTTATAGGAAATATTACAGGAATCTTTACAGTAAGGATCAAAATACCACATTCTACATGTTATACACTGCAAACAGCAGAGGGCACTCACATCCCACTGAAAGCTTCTCTCTCTGGACTCCACTGCTTTGGAATACAAATCATGGCTGTTCAACATGACAAATTTGCAAGAGGTTTGTTTTGTTTTGTTTGTTTGGGGTTTTTTTGCATGACCACTTTGTCCAGTTCATCTCATGGATACAGTTGCACTGCCTTTAATCTGATAAGCAGTGTTGCTAATGGCAGTGAAATTTCACTTGCAGCTGTTTTGGCGAATACAAATGCAGCAGAGGAAGATGTGCTGAGGGCTCTCATCCTCCTTGGCCCACACTGCAAGGCAACATCTATGTAAATTTAGGAGCCATGATCTTCTTAGCATATGCGCAACATGCCTCAGGTGGCACGAGACCAGGATTCATCATTGATACAGCCTTATTGCAGCTCCACCAGTGGCAGCATCACTACAATATAGACAGGACTAAGGCATTTTTACCACTTTGTTATCTAATTTTACTGCAATCAAGGTTAGACGGCAAAGTGGTCAGAACACCTAAATCCTGGATGCTCTAGATTTCTAGACTCCAGACTTCCTGTATAACACAGGCCATAGAACTTCCCCAAAATAACTCCTGTTTGATAGAGCATATCTTTTTAAAAAAATCCAATTTTGATTTAAAAATTCCTAGTGATGGAAAATCCACCACAACCTTCAGTAAAATATTGCAGTGATTAATTACACCTGCTGTTAAAAAAATATTCCTTATTTCCATCTTCCACTATTGCTCTCACTGGTAGAGCTGCAAAGGTGGCCAATTATGTGTCCTAATTTCCCTTGTGTAGACAAGGCTACAGGTAATACACTGAAGCATTAGTGGGTGTTATTTCTGTCTCTCACTCTCTCTCTGCTACTTCTTCCTAGCAGTATTTGGCATCTCTAAATGATTTAAATGCACTTTTGTGTTTGCTGCTTCACCAATTAGCTGTACAATATTGCCTCATTGATCATCCTTGAACTGTTGTTGTGTCCATACACACCCTCTAATACATACTGTTTCCTCCCTATGAACTTTTCAAGGAGATGGACACCAAGATGTTGTAGATTCTCTGCTTCTCAATCCCTAACAGGGCAGTAGCCTGCAATTTGGAATGTGTAAGCATGTTAGCCAATCTGTTGCCCCCTGGCCACACTATATCCATAATCTCCCAAGGAAGGCATGCCGTGACACATTCTTTGATGATCACTAACACAGCAGATGTGGGTAGGCAGGCACATCTAGCAGTGGGGTACTGAAAGGTCTGTTGAAGAAAAGCAAATCTGCCAGTTCACTGTAAGAAATGCTGAGCCCCCAAAATTAAAAGTTATACACTGTGGTGTACATGGCACATGCCTGCCTCTATTCATGGTCTCTGTTCCTGTGGGACTGAGAATAGAGCACAGTCATTCTGTAATACCAGGAAGCTGGGACTTGCATTGCTTTTTCTTCATTACTTTGTGGTCCTGATTGCTCCTATCAGTGGAATGAATATCTTTGTACTTCTATATCGAAAGTTTTCTGAAATGTGGTTGTATCTAGAGGGACCCAAGTAGAACCTTCTTTGTTTGCCCTTTTGATCCTATTTTAATGTGTTTGTAAATATTCAGAGTCAGCAGTGTGGTTGTTTTCTGCTGCACTACCTGTGTAATCTGGCTGTAAAGCTGCTTCAACCAGCATAGGAAGAATTGTTCCAAAATAAAGATAATAGGTTGTGTCAAACCAATTGAGAGGCTCTTATGCTATACACCCTTCCTGCTAGCAGCATAGTTAAGAAAAGGGGGCATCACTGGGCTATCTCTACAGCTCAGGAACACAAGACTTCACTTTTGGCCCCTTGTGGCCATTACATCCCAGTATACATTAGAGCAGACCAAAAGCTGCTCTAACAGTGTAGAGGGAATGCTATTCACAGAGCAGCACCAGTACCAGAAGAGTGAAAAGGTGGAGATTAAGCCACCTTTGCATCATGCCCCCTAATTTGCACACTGCATTTTGACCATATCAGGGGATCTGGTACTAAGCCCCAGATCCTCAAAAGTATTTAGGCACCTCACTCCCTTTGATTTTAATGGGAATGAGGAATCTAAATACCCATTAGAATCTGGGCCTTAGTTTCTTAGTTTCATTAGTTTCTGTGGGAACCAACAAGTGAATTTTTGAAGAGATTTATTACAAATGTTTGTGCTGCCTTCAGGATTTGAAATAAATAGGGCTCAAGGGGCAAAATAACCTTCCTCTATGAAACGGGGCAGGGGGAGAGGGGAAGACATAGTAAGACTTTGGGATTTGATTGTTAACAAGTCACTGTAACATGCCCTTTATTGCAAGTTTAATTAATACATTCAAAACAATAACACAGACAAAGAGATTCCAGTGACTGTTATAGATGTGGCAAACATTCCAGCCTGCTTTCCTTTCATTATTATTTATACAATATTTGGAACACTTGCAAAAATCATGTTCATTAAAGCCCTGGATATTGGCAACTAACCAATAACTGCAGGGAAGCAACAAGGTGGCTGGGGTTTTGTTTGTTTTTAAGAAGAAAAAAAATCACAAATGTCAATCAAGAAACACTGCAAAATAAAATGGAACCTCCTCAGCAGCTAACCTATTGCACAGAACTGCAGTGAAGCTTTGACAGTATTTTCAAAGGCTTTAGGGGCGTCAGTTGCAAACGTTCTGCAGCTCCTCTGCTGACCAAGGAGTGTTATATAGCCAGAGTCTTCCTTTCCCTTACAAAACTGTCAGGCACAAATGGGCAGAAGGATATTGGCTGCAAGGGACTCGGAAGCTCCTCCCAGAGACTGGATCTTGATATTTTTGGAGGATTTCTTTTAACTCAGTTACAAACCTTAGTGAAGGAAACAAGTTACCACAGCACCAGTAGCAGAGAGAGAAATCTCTGCTTCTAGGCAGAGCATAGCTCTCTGGCTTTCTCTCTCTTATACCTTCCTAAAGCTACCTTGGATGTGATTGTTCATTTCACTTGTGGAGGAAAACTGTACTGTCTGGTGGGAGGAAATGCTGATACTCTGGATGGTGGTGTGTCTGTGAAAACAAGGGGTGTAAGTGAAAGAGAGAGAAGATCATGAGGAAAAAGATGTTTTGAAGAAAAACAAAATCCAAAACATTTGCCTGAAAATTGATGGTGCTTCTGGGCTCAGTGTTTTTTCTCTGGAGGAAAAGGTTGAATTTGGTGCAGTGCTTACAGTCTATCTATCCAGCCGGTGAACCTTATTGGATTGAAAATTCTCTATTGTGGATGTAACCTGGGACATTTTTAGGACATTCTCCTGTTTTATAAAAATCATCATGAATTCAGTGGCTGGAAATAAAGAGAGAATTGCAGTCACAACCAGAAGCAGGAAATACGGGGTAAGTTATCCATACATGAAATGCAGGGAATCTTAAATCCATCTGCGCTAAGGGTTTTAATTCCCCCTCCTTCCCAAGGATCCATGCTATAGCTTTCCCTGTAAACCTGTGACAAATGATACCAACATGTGAACCTTATTAAGCTGCATGTTCCCATTCAGAGCTTCACCTGGCTGAGTATATTACTTGGTCTATTCAAGCAGCTCTCAACTGCATGAAGTACACTGGGTTCCTTTCCCCCTGCGATCGCTGTAGACTTTCGCCCTCCTCATCCTCCCTGCATAACTTTGTTTTTATTTCTAGCCCCGGGTTGCATTTCAATGTGCGATTCGAGCTGACCTCGCTTTGCACGGCCCCATACCTGTCGGGATCGATTCTGTCGATCACACGTGCAGTGTGTATTGACACCCCCTGCCCGGGAAGGAGTCCCCGAGCTACCGCAGTGCGTGGGGCTGGAGACCGCCGTGGGGTGGGGATCGGAAGTGGGACCGGTACCGCTTTGCCCCCTCCCGGCCCCAGCTGCTCTCAGGTGGCCGCCCGGAGACAATGCAGGGCGCGGGGGGCCGGGCGCTTCGCAGCTGGGGTCGGTCGAGCAGCCGCAATCACCGACTGCAGCTGGCCTGCCCCGCGAGGTCTGCCCGCCGCCGCCCGCGCCTCACTCGCTGCCTCCCCCTCTGCTCCTCCTCCAGGTGACCGAGCCCTGCTCCCCCACCAAGCCCGCGGCCCCCTTCTCCCCCGAGAGCTGGTACCGGAAAGCTTACGAGGAATCCCGGGCTGGGAGCCGCCCAGCCCCAGAGGGAGCCGGCTCCGTCCTGGGCTCGTCCGGCACCCCGTCCCCCGGATCGGGCACCTCCTCGCCGGGCTCCTTCAGCGGCTCGCCGGGTCCTGCCTCCCCGGGCATCGGCAGCAGCTCCCCGGGCTCGCTGGGGGGCTCCCCGGGCTTCGGCACGGGCTCGCCGGGCTCTGGCAGCGGGGGCGGCTCCTCCCCGGGCTCTGGCAGCGGGGGCGGCTCCTCGCCGGGCTCCGGCAGCGGGGTCTGGTGCGAGAACTGCAACGCCCGCCTGGTGGAGCTGAAGAGACAGGCTTTGAAACTGCTCATCCCCGGGCCCTTCAGCAGCAAGGTGAGCCGGGCCGGGCGGGCGGGAGAGCCGCGTGGGCTGGGTTCCCGCCAGGGGGGCACGGCGGGCTGAGGGCAAACACTCCCTGGGGGCAGGCGGGGGGCATTAACTGCCCCTCCACAGCTCATGCTCCCACCCCCATTCACAAAGCCAGCGGGGCTCCACTGACGCCAACAGACTCATAGCCAGGATTGATGGCGGTCGGGGTCACCCCTAATTTGAGGGGCGGGCTTTTAAATACCGTTTTTATTCCCCATTTCCTAGCTCTTCTTTCCTTCCAGCCCCCCGCGCTTTGTCCCTGTTGGAATCTCTCCGCCGCCCTTGCACATGTGGAAGGCTTCTGGACGTTTTGAGTCAGTCCCTCAAGCCTTTCTTTGCCTCCCCCTTTCATTCCATTGTTGGTATTTTTGTTCTCTGATTCCCCAGGTACCTATTGTATTGTTTGGTAACAGAGAATGGGTTACGGTGCAAATGTCTGAGCATCTGTGGTCCCTCTCCCACTTCATACCGCTTCTCTCTTCCTCTCTAGGGCCAGACTTTCAAACAAGCGCCCAGATCTCTCTAGGTACTTACTTGGCCCTTAACACTAGTATCTTGAGTACCTTTTAATTATCAATACAGTTATTCTCATAGCATCCCTGGAAGTTAGGAAACTACCATTAGCCCTATTTTACAGATGGGTAACTAAGGAGGAGAAGGTACCTAAACTCACACAGGGAGTCTGTCAGAGCAAGCAATTGCACCCAGGTCCCCAGAGTCCCCAGCTACAATCTCAAACATAAGGGCAATGGTCTCTCTTAAAGAGATGAGGGATCTGGCCACAGGTGTCATATTGGGAGCTGCTGGGTGCAGAGCATTTTTGAAAATCTGGTATTATTTAAGTGTCTAAAGCAGAGTTGTTGTTTTTTTGGCTCTGATTGTGGGTGGTCAGCGTTGGAAAATGTGGCCCTACTAAAGCCATCCTCTGTAGTCAGTAGTTTTTCCACTTGTATTGCAGATGAAGATTAAGGTGAACAGCCCTGAAAGAGTGATCAGCAGCTCTTGTGCTGATTGAGTGCCAACAGAATTGTAAGCACTGGACTCCTCCATAGCAACCCTGCAAGTGCTGTATTGTGAATAGGTCTACAGCTCCCAGAATGTAACACAATGCAATTGTGTTTGCACTGTTGGGCCCAAGTACTATCAAATGATAATATTTACTCTTCCACTTCAAAGAGTTTTCATTAGTGGTTACAATAAAGAAGTACCAGGAAAAGAGCTGATTGCTGTGAAAGGGTCTTTAGTACTGTTGTGGTGTGTGTGTGTGTTTGTATGTATGTATGTGCTGTGCTGTGCTGTGAAAGGGAATCAGTGTGATCCCAAACAACAGAATAAGGGCTAGTAGTAACCTCATCTCAATAGCTGGTTTGTTTAAGCTGAATTATTCACAAACGGGAGGGAAAAAATGTATGTTGAAAGGGTTAAATTGACTTAAATATTCATAACTGCTGCTGAATCTTGAGGAAGCTGTGCTTGGAATTAATTTATTTAAAATTTTCAGGTTACATGATATGCAACAGCTATGACTTGCCAGCTTTGGAATTACTGCCCGTGTGATTGTCATAATGTGAGCTTTGAGATAAGAGGGGGAATCATATTTTACAGTAATGGTTTGGATAAATCGTAAACTGTAGGGTTTTCTGCCCATCATAAAATGTCAGGCATTAAATGATAGATCTCATTGTATGAAGTAAAAACTCTTCCGCACTCTTGTATGGTTCTCTATTATAACACTCTAAAGGCTGCAGTCATTACCTTCATTCCCAACTGCATTAAATCCCCTGGAATCACTTACCTTAGCATTGTCCACTCAAATAAATAAATAAAATACATTTTAAAAAATCCAGCAGTCAATGATGGCATTATAGAGGCCTGATCCTGCAAGCCTTATGCACTTGAGTAATTCTTCCTTCCTCTCCTCCTTAATGTCCCTTCTCTCTTCCCCTTCCATTTAGCATGCCCCCCATTCACAAATGAATAAACAAATTATGGAATTAACATACCATTTACAAACCATCACTCTGCTTGTAGGTGTGCATGGATATCCCTTTTTCCTATCTTTTGTCTACCTTGTCTATGTAAGCAGGACTTAGAATTGTGACAGGGACTGTGTACTCTGTTTGTAGCTACCTAGGACAATGAGGCCTCATTCTTGGTTAATCTCTAGGCACTACCATAATAAACATAATGTGAGTAGTTCCATTGACTTTATTAGGGTTATTTGTAAAGATTCCTCATGTAAGACTTTCAGGATCAGGCCCACAAATGGATCTAGTGTATTACTGTTCTTAGCGTTCTGAAAGTTGCTGAACACCCTCAGCACCCACTGAAACAATTCTGCTCCCATTGATTTCAATGGGCGTTTGACAATTTAATTCAGTAGGAGCTGGTCAAATGGATGGTTCTCAGTATCCCTCAGGAGCAACTTGCTCAGCACCTTGCAGGATCCATAGTGTCCACTATAATATGGTTAATTACTAACATCCATTTGTAACTATGAAATATTGGGAGGATCATCAAATAGGGGATCTAAAAAGCATCAGTCATCTCGTATGGATCTAGCTGACCTACACGTTTTTTTGTTTTGTTTTGCTGCTACTGAAAGTAGCCTGGAAATTTCATAAGCATTATATCTATAGTCAGCAAAATATATTTTTTCATTTTGCATTTATATTGTATTTAAAATGCATATAACTTTGGATAGTTGATATTGTAGTAGTGAATATAATAATCCATTAGCAGCTTTATTTTGGCATATACACAATAGAGATTAATAGAATCTGCAATGATTTATCTGAACCTGTACCTACATAAATTCTTTCATACTGAGTAATCATATAATTTAAAATGTTTGCATATATCTATCTAGCCTAATACCACACTTAATTGCTGTGTAAGCAGACTGAGTATGAAGCTATGCAGTGAAGCATTACATCGGTACAGAAAAAGCAATACTTAACATGGAACAAGGCTGTCTCTGACTAGCTCATTGTTAACACTGAGGTGTGGAGCTTTAACTTTAACTAGAAACATTCATTCTAAATATGTCAACAGGATGGAAATGTAAGGTTTTTTTTGTTTGGCAGAAAGATTAGTTCTAATTACAGAAGTTCTACCTTAGTTTAACCATTTAAATGCTGCACTCCTGGCATCTGGAATAGGCATCATAAAGTTCAAATCCCTTTTCCCCTGGTGATAAAGATATAAACTATGTACACAAACTAGCTATCTGCATTCAAGGGGTTAAGTACTATGAGAATGAGATGAGTTACTGTAACTGTACCCTGAAATACATATGTGTTGGTTCTGATTAACACAACCGATCTTAGAAGGTTGTAATTATTATAGACTGTGCTGTATATTAAAAGGAATTCAGTATATTTTAGAGGCAATTGTAATGAAGTATGCCATTTGAACAGCAATAGGGACTGTCTCAGAAATGAATGACTATTGGTAGGTTTTTATTCCTTAATCCTTTTCTCCTTTAAAAGAGTTCATTAAGCTTTTTTCTGAACCTGGCCCATTTGGAATATGTCTTCAGAAGGGCATCAGACTCAACTTTATCTATAAACATGTATAATGTGATATCTTTACATTTACTATAGACTTGAGATTAAATCTTGTCTGCATGTAAGTCAGTGGCAAAATTCCCATTGACTTCAATGATGCTAAACATGAACACAGACATTATGTATTAAAAAAAATGGGTTAACTAAAGATGCTGCTCTGTGCGCCTATATATAAATAACATGAATATTCAGATCAAGAGTGCAGTCTCAGGCTTTCCAAAGTTATCTTGTTCTGGGGTTCAACAAAATCCAAAATATGGCCTTTACCAGAAAAGGTAATTTAAACTGGAAATAATTTCCGTGCTTACATTTATCTACCTGAAACATATTACTAAACGTTAGAGATGGCCGAAACAGAGGTTAGTTTTGTAAAACCATCTGTTAAGTGGTTTGTATCCTGGTCCATTTTGCTGAATGGCCCACAGTTCCGGGGTGGTGGATAAATAGATCTGGTTTAGGCCCATGACTAACCATGAAAAGTCCTGTGGATTATGGGCGAAAAAAATTACATCTTTCATTTTTCTGAAACTTTTGCTCACTTGTGCTCATGTATTGTTGATTTAGCCTTTTCCCATTTCAGAAGTGTTCAGTAGTCAAAGGCTTGACTAATAATATTAATAATGAAAAAAGCTGCGCAGTTGATATAATGGAAAAATAGGTTCCTGATAGCTTGTAGCTACTTTAGAAACCTTCCCAGTAGAGACAGGACAGTAATGAACCCTTCCTCGAAGCTTAGTAAGTGGCAGAATAATGGAATTTCATTTCTGTCTAGACCTTTAATTTGTGAACAAGCACGGTCAGCCAGTACAGTGACTTAATTCACTGTGCAAAAATATCCGGCACCTAATCATTTCATCCCAACTCATTGTAATGCAGATAGAATTATTGCATTAGAAATCTGATTTTTAAATGGCCTGGGGCAGTAATTTGTCAGCATTTGGAGGGATTAACTCCATTAAAGTTTAGACAGTAACAGCTATTCTTTTGTATTGCATCACAGGTCACAATACCAAACATTTAGTATGTCATCTGCAACATGTTTTGCAATTGCATATCTCCTGGCAAATAGGGATGTCCCCACATTCTTCCTCCTGTGCCCTGGAATTACAGCTGCTTAGAATGGTTCAAATTAGATATGTATAGTGGAGAAAGCAGACCTAGGAATGTATCTTCACCAATGAAAAACGTATGCAAACTTGCCATTGAAAGCAGCCGGAGGTCACCTGTCCTACAGTTCACTCTGAGACTCCTGCATGTGAGATAATGTTGTTATGATTATTTTGCCCAAACTTGCATATGGTAACTTTGCTTTGGGGTAAGGTGAAAATACTGTATGTTAAGAAGATCCCTTCTTATGAAGTTGTGAAGGTTCTTAGCTATACAGTCACCTCTATGGGATCACAGAGGCTTACTGTTATTGACTGAAATGGAAATTAGGACCAGGCCCATCTCTATATTCAATTGGTTGGAGATGGTTTCCCTTTCTGAACAGAAAATACTGCCAGAGGGCCATGGCCCGACCTCGGGGGTGAGGGAAATTGCGTAAGATGAAAATTTCAGCCAATTTCAGTGAGTGAGGAGGGGCAGTAACATTTTGACGAAACTCTGCCCTTCCACAAACTGTGAAATCGGTTTGCCAAACCCATTATTCAGAAACATGTCAATGCTTAGTATATAGCTAGCCCCTTACGTAAGGTGACTTTTGAGTATTTTGGTCAATTCAAGGTGTCTTCTACAAGCCACAGAGAATACACTAGGCTCCCAAGTAGTTTCTGAACTAAACACATTGGATTATCTTCCTAAACGGGAATATAATCATTTGTAGCAATTTTTTGTGTGTGCTACAAGAACGGAGTGCCAGTGTATAATTTTGGGAAGAATGTTCCATAATGAACTCCCTTGACAGTACTAGTGAAAATATCACGTACTACAAATATGGACCATCAGTATGTAATGGGATGCTTGCTTATGTCAGCAGATTATTAGAAAGATCACAGTATTTGTGAATTTAGGGCTGAAAGAGGCTTGCACAGCTTTAGCCACATCAGCAGTGAGCTCTTTTAAGATCAGAAATTGAGATGCTTCCAAGCACTGAATTGGACAGCCCATCTCTGCACTATACCTGACTTTCATGCTTTGCATTGTTATGTAATGGGTTTCTGCTTTTTGTGGCAATGGTACATATGTCCGAACTGTGAGGCATGTCGCACGTGATTTTGACTGGTATGTCACACTGCTAGTTTATAACATGTCACAATGGAGGTGTCATGCTACGGCATAAAAAACATGTGCATGGCATTCCTCACACTTCACTAACATACATGTTAGATGCTATCAAGAACTGCAAGTCCACTTCATGTTTTGGATAAGCAGTTTCCAGTCCATATTTGTTGAGGTCTCCATTCAGGAAAGAATCCCCATTCAGGAAAGCAGTTTAGTGCGTAAAGTTAAGCAAATGCTTAAGACCTTTACACTACAATATGGCCCCGATTTAGGAAGGCAACAATCCAATAAACCGAAAAGGTGCCATTTCGCTTTTCCAAGAAGTGTGAAGTTCTATAAGAGGATGCTAAATTAATTGTCACATTTCTAATTCTTTCCATGCACAGAGGTGCTTATTTTTCTTTTGAAATTTTAGAGTCCTCATCTGAAAGAAACATGCAATTTTCTTTTACACAGCATGAATAATATTGGCGCTAGATTGAGTCACAGATGAATACACTAATAGTTAGTTATGTCTCTATTCAGTAGTTTATGGGACCAAAACCTCCAAGGCCAAATGTGCCAAACTTTGATCACAATTTCTCCCATGAAACCTCATTGGTTTTAAGTGGTGTTACAAAAACATAACTGAGCATAATTTGACTAATATTGCTGATTGTTGTTGGGATCTTTCATTTAGCTGACATGTGAAAGAAAGACCTGTAACCAGACAACTCCACAGCAATTGTCCGTCTGCAGATGCTGTAGAGAACAAGTTATTCCAGATAAAACTGGCATTCATTTATGCTCAATGTTTTTCCTTCAGATCTATCTCTTTATGATTGTATAATGCAGCTTAGTATTATATATGCTTTCAATCTACCTCTTTTGTTGGGCTGTGAGGCAGCGTCTATCCACACAAGGCCCGAGGAAGTAAAAAAAGGGCTGATTAACCTTGTGACAGGCTGCACCTGGAGAAGAATCAGGGCTGATAAGGCCTAATGGCTGATGAAGCCCAGCTGGGGGAGGAGCTGGACTAAGCATAAAGAGAGGAAGTTGGTGGTAAGGAGGGTGCTGTAGGAAGAACTCTGCAGTCACATTCTTGAGGGGGGAGTTGGCAAGAGACAAAGAGGAGTCCAAGGAGGGAGTAAACCCTGGGAATACAGACTTTGGCAGGAACTGAGAGGGAGAAGAAGCAAAGGGTGTGCAGTAGCCACAGGGAGCAGAGGAAGCTCCAGAGGTGGGCCAGAAGATAAGGGAAAGTAGGAAATAGACCAGGGAAACAGTAACAGGGTCTGAGACTGTTTGCTAGACATATAGTCCCTGGACTGGAACCTGGAGCAGTGGGAGGGCACAGGTTCCCCTACCAGCCACTGGAGAAGTGGCACAGTCTGGGCAGTGGAGCTGAAAACTGCCTGAGACAGTTTGTCCAGCGGGACTTTGACACCCTGAAAGTCAAGCAATGAAGAGGGAGCTCCTTGAGTTAGTAAGAGTGAGCAGTTGAGTCCAGAGAGAGAGAGAGAGAGACACCATCCCACCACAGGGTGAGCAACCGAAGGAGGGGACATCAGATGAGCCACAAGGAGGTGGTATCCCATTGGTAACTAGTGAACTGGCTGATGGGGCTTTTCCAAGTAGGTCACTATCATATCAACAGAGCAAAAAATCGAATGTAGAGGCGGCTAACAGATCCTTAAACAAATAATACTGAATTTTGAAAATTCTTCGTGTCAACTTCTTGGTATAATATGCCAAATATTGCTAGGAACTTATAATATCACTGAAGTACTGTGGAAAAAATACTTCTTAGCATATGTTCAATGTGTCTCAGGTGGCATGTGACCAGGATTCATCATCAACTTTGGTCTGCTAGTTGGATCATTAGGTTCCCTGGGCCAGGTACTGACGAAGAGTGTGACATGAATGCTGATCCAGGTCCTCTGAAAAAATACTGGTCCATATGTATACCTTGTTAATGCCATTGAAATCAGTGGACTTGTACCAGGGTGGAAATCTCACACCACTGAAGTAAATAGGAGCTTGACTATTGACTTCAAAAACAAAGAACTAACCAACTAACCCCCTCCAAAAAATAGCAGTTTCAAACATAGCCAAAGCATATCCAGCAGTGCAGCCTCCTGGTTTTGACCTTCCATACCATCTGTAGGCAAAGCTAAATTGCTTCAGAAGTAAAATAGATGTGTGCAAATGCTTAGAAGTGGGGCCTTTGTGACTCTCCCCTTCTTGTTGTGTCCAGTTAGGAGAGGAAGATCATATGCATGGGGCTGCTGTGCTCCCTCATGGAGTTGCACAGTGCCATTCCCTCAACTATTGAATGGCTAAAACGTTTAGACTAACATGCTTGACTTGAACATCTATGTAAATGCAATTGCAATTTGAAAAAAGCCAAATTTTACCTATTGTATCCCTTGACAAAAGGGATTGCTAAATGTGTCTAAGGCATAACTAACTTAGAACTTTGGTACTATTTTTATTTAACTACTTGACTCAATAGAATTTATATAATTTGTGATCCACTATAGCCCCCAATTCCTCTTTAGCCTAGCTAGGTGTTTCACATTATGTATTTGTGCATTTGATTTTTTTTCCTTCCTTGGTGTAATACTTTACAGTTGTGTCTATTGAATTTCATCTTGTTGTCAAACCAATTTCTCCAGTTTGTCAAGGTTGTTTTGAATTTTAATCCTGTCTTCCAAAGTGCTAGTAGGCCCTCCCAACTTGGTGTTACTACAAATTATTCAAGTCATTAATGAAAATATTGTACAGTACTAGACCAAGGAGAGACCCCTGTGGGGAACCCTCTAGATACATCCACCCAGTTTGACCAAATCAGCGTTAACTACTTTTTGCATACTGTTTCTCAACCAGTTATGCACCCACCTTATAGTAATTCCATCTAGTTTGCTTATGAGAATGTCATGTACAACTATCAAAACCTTACTAAAATCAAAATATATCCCATCTTCTGCTTCCCCCTTATTCATGGCCAATAACCCTGCCAAAGAAGGAAAATAGGTTAGTTTGGTGTGATTTTGTTTTTGATAAATCCATGTTGGCTATTACTTATTATCCTATTATCTCTAGATGCTTAAAATTGATGGTTTAAAAACTTGTTCCAGTATCTTTCCAGGTGTCATAGTTAGCTGACTGGTCTATAATTTTCCGGCTCCTCTTTATTCCCATTTTTAAAGATAGGTGCTATGTTTGTCATTCTCAAGTTCCCTTGGACCTTGCCCCTCCGGAAGTTCTTAAAAATAATTGCTAACAGTTCCAAGATTGTTTCAGATAGTTCCTTAAGTATCCTAGTATTAATTTAATCAGAACCTGCTGATATGAATACATCTAACTTATCTAAATAGTCTTTAAGCCATTCTTTCCCTATTTTGGCTTTTTGTGTTCCTTCCCTTTTGTAGTTAATATTGGTGGTGATAAATATCTGATAACAACTGATCATTTTAGTGAATACTGAAGCAATATAGCCATTAAACACCCGAGGGTACGTCTATACTTACCTCCAGGTCCAGCGGTAAGCAATCGATCTTCTGGGTTCGATCCCGGAAGTGCTCGCCATCGACACCGATACTCCTGCTCCGCGAGAGGAGTACGCGGAGTTGACGGGGGAGCCTGCCTGCCGTGTCTGGACCTGAGGTAAGTTCGAACTAAGGTACTTCGACTTCAGCTACGTTATTCACGTAGCTGAAGTTGCGTATCTTAGTTTGAAGTGGGGAGTTAGTGTGGACCAGGCCTGAGACATATTGATGTAATCCATTATTAGTTCTCCTTCCCCACTCATTAGTGGGCATACTTTCCTTTGTCTTTCTCTTGCTCCTAATGTATTTATAGTTCTTCTTATTGCCTTTTATGTCCCCTTGCTAATAGGTGTAACTCATTTTGTGCCTTAACCTTATTGATTTTTGTCCCTACATGCTTGTGCTATTCTTTTGTACCCATCCTTAGTAATTTGTCTATTTCAACTCTTTGTAGTTTTCCTTTTTGATTTTCAGGTCATTAAAAGAGCTCCTGCTAGAGCCAAAATGGCCTCTTACTGTAGAACAGGGTACTCTCATAATAGTAGTATACTTCCTGGAAAAAAAAACCCATGATTTCAATCCTAAAAGGGCCCTGCATCATTTTTTCCCTGCTGAGTGAGGTGGAATGCAACAGTAATTTTACTAACTAAAAACTTAGTTATGACACAAAGGTAGAATTATATTCTTGATTCTTGTGCAAACCTTTCATTGTTTATCAGTGGGAGTTCTGCTGAAGAGTTAGGAGGATGTTCCTAACTCTGTAGACTTAGCCCACGGTTGAAACATAAATTATCCCTCTCCACAGAACAAGGCTGACTCCTCTGGAATCACTTAAATGACTACGTTGTTTTGGGTAAGAATTTTTGTATTGCCTGTTTGAGGTTGTGTTGGCTTCCTTTATAACTAAACATCAAGCTGAATCCCATTCACCTTACTTCCACTGAAGTCAGAAAGAATTGGCTAACAGTAAATAAAGCCTGTGCTGAGTCTATTTGGTTAAATGATTAAGTTCTGTAAGTCCAAGGGGTCTGTCCTTCAAAAAGATTCCACCAAACTCTGTTAATTCAACGATTAACTGCAAGCATGAAAGCATGGCTGTGGGAAGTGTCACGCTGGCAGTAGCAGACTGTGGTCACAGAGATCACAAATACTAGGGTTTGAGGTGCACAGGAGTCAATGAAGGGGTGCGGCCCAGTTCTGAAGGCAGTGCCACCACCAGCCGCAGCACAGAAGTAAGGGTAACAGTACTGCAACCCCTCCTACTATAACCTTGCGACCCCCTCCCCTCTTTTTTGAGTCAGGACCTACAATTACAACACTGTGAAATTTCAGATTTAAATAGCTGAAATAATGAAATCTACGATTTTTAAAATCCCATGACTGAAATTGACCAAAATGGACCATGAATTTGATAGGGCCCTAATCATGAGTATTGATGCATGGATATGTTTTCACATGGGTATTCATAACACGTTCTTACTCCATGAATGTTCATGGGGTCAAAATTCCACCTGCATGAATCAGTAAAGCAAATAAAAGGGGCTATGACTTCCATCATAGCAAATTTGTGCTTGTATTAACAAATGTGTGCAATTGCTTGGGGGCAGGGGCAGGGCCAGGTCAGGGTTTTGGCCGCCCCAAGCAGCCAAAACAAACAAACAAAAAGCCGCGATCGCGATCAGCGGCGGCAATTCGGCGGGAGGTCCTTCACTCCCAGGCGGAGTGAGGGACCGTCCGCGGAATTGCCGCCGAATACCTGGACGTGCCGCCCCTCTCCGGAGTGGCCGTCCCAAGCACCTGCTTGAGAAGCTGGTGCCTGGAGCCGGCCCTGGGCAGGGGGGTTGTCCAGCTCTCTTCAAGGCCATTCATAGCCTATGGCACAGCTCCACAAAGATACTTTAGACACCTTCGTTCCAGTTTTACGTTCCACTGTGAGCCACAAAATCCCAGCCTGGCTGCTGCCTATCTGCTGTAGATGACTGAACTATTCAACACCTACATTCTTGCAGTAAAAGTACCCTACTACACAAGTTTCTCCTTCTGGGTACGTGCACTGCTGCCTTACTCTAGGTATCTGCATAGCCACCTCACACCTAAACCCTAGTGCGATCAATGAACTGGGAGAAGACTGGCAGAGGAGCATCTACCTCACCCATGGGGCCTTATTTGGTAGGTGTGCTCAAAGTCTGCCTACTGGATTTGGTTCCTTTTAAAAGCTGGCCAGAGGAGGTGGCGGTGATGCTGCTGCACCCTCCTGCCCTATATATTTTAGCCCAGTGGTTAGAGCACTCAGCTGGGATGTGGGAGACCTGGATTCAATTCATCCCTCTGCTTGAAGGGGAGAAAGAGGTGGGGTCCTCTATTCAGATCCTAAATCTCTAACCACTGAGCTATGGGATATTCGGATGTGTGGCTTGCAGTCTCTTCTGCTGAAGTTGTTCCACTGTGAGTAAATAATTTTAAGTCATGGGGTCAGACAAAGAGAGTGAGAGTAGCTCTGTAGCGTGATGGTAAGGGGACCCACATAGATGCTTGGGGACCTTGGGTCCTGTCTCCCTGCTACAATTACTTTTTTCTTTTTCATTATCCAAAATGTAACAGCTTCGATAGGAGAGATTGAGGAGGAAGCCCCTACACACCTGGTCCCCATTAGAATATCCCATAACTCCATGTTTAGCGCACTCTCCTGAGAGGTAGGAGACTGCTGTTCAAATCCCTTCTCCCTGTCTGACAGAGTGGGGAATAGAACCTGGATTGCCCACATCCTGGGTGAGTGCTCTAACCAAGGTGCTAAAAATTATAAAGGGGCCAGTGGTGGTGGCCCTATCATCACCTCTTCTGGCTGTTTTGTGCAGAGTGAGACAGGCTCCTAACTGCATCTCACAAGAAATAACTTGGGTGCCTAGGCCACCTGACTCCAGGAAAGAGGTTTCTGTTTGTGGATTGCTAGCAGAGATGGTGCCTGCCTCTGTGAGAGGTGCAGGACTTAAGACACTCATCTCTTGTTGGAATCTCCCGTTGTTTAGTTTAGGCAGCTCTCTGCTTAGCATTTTGTGGATCACATTCTTAGGATCCTGTCTCCCACCATTCATTGTACAGGGAGCCTAGGTGCCTAACTCAGATTTTGTGGATTGCATTATTGCTCCTGAGATTCTCTAGACACTTAAGTCTCTTTGTGAATCTAGGCCTATTTGCCTATGCTGAGGAATGAAATGTTGGTTTTTATCACCAGTCCAAAGTAAACAAGGAAAATTCATGAAGGAAAATTTATGAACAAAATCCTCCAGATTGTGTGATTTATTGTGGCTTTGTGCTTGAAAATTCCTATTAATCTTATTTTGGCAACGATTTGGTCTAATGTTCTGTGGGAAGCGTAAGGAAGAGTGAAATGGAGATAGTGGTAGTTCTGGTATATTATGTGTTGGAGAGGTGTAGATGGGCAACATTCTGTTCAGATTCACTTAAATCCTGTAAAACTCTATCAGAACCAAATGAACTTCAAAGGGATCTGAGTCAGGGCAGAATTTGGCCCTGGTTTGTTTGTCTCTCAGGCTATAGTAATGGATTTATACCAAAGAGTACTTGTTCTTCCATCTACCAACCAGTTCCCCAGTCTAGCTCTCAACATATGTTGAAATGATTTCATGATACTTATTTCAAATGGATATTTTCATTTTTTCTATGCCTCTTAGCTAAATGAACCTCTGACTTGCTAAGTGCCAAATGCTGAACAAATTACTCATTTACTCCATCCACTTGATAGACTTCTGCAAAAATCCTAGCGGGCATTAAGGCACCAGAGCAATCTTAACTGTAAACAGGCGCCGAACAGTAAGAATAGAAGCCATTACTCTTCATATCTCTATTAGTTTCTCTGCTCATTTAACAGTGCCAGCAGAAAGTAACATTAATATCCTATTCAGCAGTCAAATGCACCAAATTGAAAGTTGACTTGTGTGTTTTCCCCTGTCCTAATGGGTATCATTAAAAGTTAACAAGTCATCTAAATCATGTTAGTATTCCCAGGGTAAATATTGCTGGAATTGCTGGCAGCATTCCCATAGGAAGAGTTAGCACTCTGAGATTGTATGGCTGGCGTTTGTGTCTCAGGGGGAAGTGCTGGGGCTGCCTAAACATTGGCACTATATATCCCTATATAAGCAACAAAAAAAGGTGTTGGATGGGGGCATTTCTAATATATAGCATGTACTCCTTCCCCTTCTTTTTCTCCCTACTGTTCTTATAGCTCTAGTGTAAATATTTCTAATGGAAATTTTTCACAATAGGCATGTATCTTACTGCATGGAAACCCTGCTGGGAAAAAGTACAAGTGACGAACATGTTAGTTGGTATGAGTTTCAAATTTAAGGGATTGTTAGACCATAGATAGCTTTTATTGGGGTCAAGGTGGCTAATAAACTGGAAGATGCAATGAAAAAGGGCATTCAGCAGAAGAGGATAGCTAGCTGTCTCAGCAGGCTGAAAGTCGTGGAATTACTGGCCACCTGCAAGGCTGTTAGTGATGGTTTTATAAGTATTTTTGCAGCGAGGGTGGTAAATGAAATACAAAGGTGAACTTTAATATGCCTAACATCATCTCTTGCTTCCTTTGCTAAAAGTCCACTAATGATGAAAAGTCACACAGATTTTTTTGGGGTGGGGTGGAAAAGTTGGTATTGGGGTCATTTAAGAAAATGAAGGCACTAAAGTTCAGGAGTTGGGTTACTGGAGATTCTTGCTGCCTCCTTCGTTCTTACATAGCAAATATGAAAAATAGGGTTCTGGGATTCTTGAAGAGATGTTTTTTGTAAACTTTCTCATGCTATGTTGCTGCAAAGAGGTTGCTTGGCCTCTTATGGTTCAGTGGGGTTTTCTGATAACCACCAGTTCTGATTTAGGTAGATTTCTGCATCTATTACAGGGGTCAGCAACCTTTCAGAAGTGGTGTGCCGAGTCTTCATTTATTCACTCTAAATTAGAGTTTTGCGTGCCAGTAATACATTTTAACGTTTTTAGAAGGTCTCTTTCTATAAATCTATAATATATAACTAAACTATTGTTGTATGTAAAGTAAACAAGGTTTTTAAAATGTTTAAGAAGCATTTAAAATTAAATTAATTAAAATGCAGAGCCCCCCCGGACCGGTGACCAGGACCCAGGCAGTGTGAGTGCCACTGAAAATCAGCTTGTGTGCTGCCTTCGGCACGCGTGCCATAGGTTGCCTACCCCTGATCTACTACTTCCCCTTTATATTTTAAAACTTGGGAATATGATTTGGCCACAGAACATTTAGGGAACCTGAATAATGATGCAATAGAGTTTGCAACTGAACTTCAGCTTTCCCTCCCCTCAGCTGAGAAGTCAGGATACAGATGCTTACATTGTCTAGATTCAAATTCAAGGTTCCATGTTTTGTTCCTCTGAAATGATGGTATGTTTATTTTGGCTTTATTAATCAGCTGGAGGGGTCTGCAAATGTGTCTTGTATGCTATGACAGACCCAGACCAGTGGGGTATAGGAGTCTGGTAGAAGGCAAATATCCTGGTCACTGGATGAGTAGTTTTCCGTTCCCTGAGTGACCAGAGCAGGGGCTGCACTAGAGTAATCAGGAACCTGCTAGAACCAGTTAAGGCAGGCAGGCTAATTAGGACACCTGAAGCCAATTAAGAAGAAGCTGCTAGAATCAATTAAGGCAGGCTAATCAGGGCACTAATCAGGGTTTTAAAAGGAGCTCACTTCAGTTTGTGGTGAGAGTGTGAGGAGCTGGGAGCAAGAGGTGCAAGGAGCTGAGAGTGAGAGGGTGTGCTGCTGGAGGACTGAGGAGCACAAGCGTTATCAGACACCAGGAGGAAGGTCCTGTGGTGAGAATAAGGAAGGTGTTTGGAGGAGGCCATGGGGAAGTAGCCCAGGGAGTTGTAGCTGTCATGCAGTTGTTACAGGAGGCACTATAGACAGCTGCAGTCCACAAGGCCCTGGGTTGGAACCCGGAGTAGAGGGCGGGCCGGGTTCCCCCCAAACCTCCCAGTTGACCTGGACTGTGGGTTCTTCCAGAGGGGAAGGTCTCTGGGCTGTTCCCCAACCCACATGGTGAATTTCTGAGGCAAGAAAATCTGCCAATAAGTGCAGGACCCACCAAGATAGAGGAGGAACTTTGTCACAATGCACACTCACTTAAGATCCAATTCTACTATCTACTGAAACCAACACTTTTGAAAGAGCCCCCCGTCCATTACATTTTGGCTTAAGTGTCTCCTGTAAGGTGCAGAGCACCACACAGCTCAATAGTTGAGGGTGTTTAGCACCTTGAGGAATAAACCCCTTGATTCCGTTTTGTGGGAATATCCCACTTTGATCAGTATCTTTTGGTGTCCTGAAAGAATTTGCATATATTTTGAGTTATGCTTACTAGGCCTACTATCTTAGTCTGTTGGGACAGCTGGGAAACAAAAGTATGGTTCAGCCCTTACTGATAGGAATGTGTGCCACATACGTGCCGCCTTGCAGAAAAAAAGAGTATCAGGGGATGTAGATGGATAAAAGGAACTAGCACACACCTGTCTTTGAAAATCTATTGAACCTAGCTCGGACCTGTGGTAGGAGGACGGAGTCTAGAGATAGAAGAGGTGTAAGGTAGGTCTTCTAGAGTAGAGGAATAAGGCACAAAAAACATAGCATTTGAGGTAGAGGCGCATACAAAATATTGTAAAGGGACTTAAGTCTGGGAGAAAATGGTGATAAGTACAGGATTTCCATTCCATAACTATAGACATCCTCACTTGTATTTCACCACTTCTTCTCTGTCCTGATTTAAAAAGCTCTGCTCATTGCTAGAGGAGCTCTTCTGGAGACTTGAAAGATTTATAGAAATACACTTTATATAATAGCCAGAAAAATTACCCCCAAATCCTCTTCTCCCTCTTTTAGCTCACAATGTAAAGAGAATTGTGCACATTTCATACATATACATATACATATACATATACATATACATATACATATACATATACATATACATATAGTGAACTGTCCTAATAGCAGAAATGGTATTTTGAGGGAATCTCCTTTATTTAAATTTAGGTTTAGTATTTTAATCCTGATTTACATTTCCCAAGATTGAGGCAGTGACTTGTTTCTATGGACCTGGGAGTGTTAACTGCAGATTTTCCTCCTTGAATCGAGTTAATTTCTTCATCCTCTTCTTCCAGTCCCTAAAATCTGTACATTCTACTGCAGCACCTTGGATGTGTGGCAGGTAGTCTCGAGGCTGTTGCACTGCCCATCTTGCACTATTGTTCATCAACTTGTGGGGCAAGACTCATGCCCTAGTATCTGCAAATTGAATCTAACTACTTCTTGCCCAGGTATTAGGATCCATGGGGGACAGGATTGGCTCTCCAGATTAATTTATGATCAGTAATTATTTGTAGAGGAACCTAGAGACCCCTATTGAGAGCAGAGCCCCACGGGGCCAGGCTATGTACAAGCATAATTGTGAGAGCGTCCCTGTGCCAAAGACAAGAGTTTACAATCTGAATAGACAAGAAAGGCAAATGGTGGGAGAGGAAACCAAGATGAAATGACTTGTGCAGGGTCAAACATCAGGTCAAGCTGAGCTGGCATTTGCGCTTAGATCTCCTGACTCCCAAGCAAGTGCCTTATCCACCAGACTCTGGCTCAGGGTCATCTATATGTGAACATTCAGGAAAGCTAAAAGGAATCAACTCAAGCTGTGAAGTTATGTGCACAAATTAAAGCATGGTTAAATCCCTGTGTGGATGCTCTCATTGAGAAGTAAAATGGCCTTAGCTTGCTGTAGTTTAACAGATTAGCGCACTCTGCCATTGCTCTAGTTTAAGTCATGGATTGTGGACACCTCAATTCTTCCTTGTAACTCTCTCTGTTTCTGTCTTGTCTGTTTAATATTCCACTTCAGTTTAACCAAAGATGAAGCATCCAAATGTCTATCTTCTAGGAGTCAGTTTTTACCAAGGTGAATGCTTGTGATGGTTCTTTATACGCAATGAGCTATACATAAGCACAAGAGAAGAGAGAACTGCTGACTCCTATTTTTCCATTTGCGTTATCAGCGAAGAAAATAAAACTCTTCCCATCCCCAATCCAAAAGAGCACACAGGCTAACAGGAATCATTTCAATAAGCACATACTGGGAAAGCCCAGATAAGGGTTATTTTGTGGCTGAAATATAAGGGACCACAGTGTGTGGGGAAGCTTGTTTAGAAGTACTGCTGTTGAGGAAGTAGTGTATAGTAACGCATATAGATGAGATTGATAAATTGTCCTCTAAACAAGCATCTGCAGCAAATTGTCAGACTGAGATGATTTCCCAGCATACCCTATTCCTCTGTGTGACTGAAATCTCAGAGCCACTATTTACTCACTTACATATGAAACGAGGGGATAGGATTCATTGCTATGAATTCGGTGCAGGTTTTATTTGATTTTTGCTTTGCATATATATAATTTCTCTCTTTGCATTACTTTCTGCAGTGACGTATAATGGTGGTGGCAACAGCAGCACTAGGCTATTTCTGATTAGACTGCTAGTCTCGTTTCTAAGAGTTACATGGCTTTCCGGCTAAAATACTAGCCTTTGACTTCTGGAATCCTTTTTGCACCAAATGAAATTAATTTAATAGTCTCAGCTTCATTCTCTGTAGTCAGGAGAATGAACAGTTAAGTTACACGCATGCTCCCAGGGCACTTCTGGCACAGGCAGTGAGTGGGGTTTGGAGAAAGAGGACTCTTAATTTTCATTGTCTGGAAGATCCATGATTAACCTCTGCTAAGGAAAGGGGCTGTTTACAAATATGTATAAAAATTACCTCCTTCTGAGAGAAGCATACAGCCTTATTCTCCTTTCGTTTACTCCATTGTAAATCAGGAGTCAAACAAGTGATGTCAACAATGTTACACTGGCATAAAACTAGCCTGAGAGCAGAATCATGCCTTCACAATCTAGTAGGAAGAGTCTGAGACAGACCTGGGGAGAAGGTTCTGGAACAGAGTTGCAGTTGAAGGTCATTGAGGGAAGAGCAGCATGTGGAGGACCTGGCTGTTGGTTGCTTTTCTTTAATTGGTTCTGAGAAGATATGTTACCAACTAACTGTGCTAGAATACCTTGGGTCAGGGTAGACAGTAACACTCAAATGCTCAGAGATTGTAGAACTCCATTCTTGTGGTAGTACAAACCATCTGTTATATTTATATGGCCCCTGTCACCATAGTAGCTGAGCACTTCATAATCTTTAATGTATTTATCTGCACCTCACTCGTGTGAGGAAGGGAAGTACCATTATTCCCTTTTACAGATGCGGGACTGAAAGGATCACTTGCCCACAAGTCTGCAGTGGAGCAATGACTTGAACGCATGTCTCCTGAGTGCCCTCTATCCATTGGACAATCCTTTCTCTGTCTCTCACCTCCTCAATCTCCTCTTTCAATGGCTGACTGTACTTGCTCTAGTGATCACCTGCTCCCCACAAAGGGAAGTGGGGAGCTGCAGTTTGCATCTCCATTCTTAAGGGAGTGGAGTATGGCATTAGAATACCTGGCTACTTATTTTTCAATATGAGAGACTCAGATCTTTTAAGAAGAAAAGGGAAGACTCTGGCTTTGATTCTGCATGACTGGCACTGTATAATCTTTACCATAAGTGAACTGATAAATTAAACTGGTTTGGCACTTAGTGAGATTTGGTTCTTTAGGTTTTAAAGATAAGGTGTTTTGTTCCCCTTCCCTCCCCACCTCCCTCTGAGCCTCCTGGAAATGGTCAGGGCAGACCTGGACAGCTCATATACATGAATAATTTAATTGTCCTCTGTTTTCGCTGCTGTGAATGACATGGTATTAAGCATTCTGTACTTGTTAATTTAATTTTGTGTTCAGCCTGCCTCTCAATGTCTATCCAAAGAACGAATGGATGATGCACGGCTTTACAACATATACATACTATTGAACTGAGTCAAAGAGAGAAGGAAGGGGCGGGGGACTTTGTCCTTTCCAATTAGGTTCCCAACTTGGTGGATAGTTTTATTCATTCCCCGACAAGTACAGTGTCAGGGAATGCATTTTTCCCTATTGTTTGATCAGCTTTATATCACATTATTTCAGGGGGTTTTATGTTTTGGTAATTGTTGAATAATTCTTTTCAATAGTCAACCGAATCTTGTTTCAACTATGTTCCTTCCCTGGGTTTCCAGTTTTCAGATTTGTATGGTTAAGGGCATTATCTATAAGGCTTGGGTTGTAAAAATATCCTTTGTCTGAATATACCTCCCATTCCCCCACCCCCAAATAGTGTTTTGGTGTCTGATGGCCTCTTCTCTGCACTGAGGGTGCAGCCTCTGCCCCTTTCTTGGTTCATCTCTCCATTTTCATTTTATTTCTGGTTACATAGCCTCCAGGTTCACCAAACCAAAACTTTAAAAATCATCATTATCCCAAGCATTTATTTGGTTCCCATTAAAGTATTATCTGGAATTCTTACAAAGCTTAAGTTGAGATGCTGAAGATATAAGTAAGAGAAACCAAACACCATGCTTCTCTGCCTCCTGCAACTTTACCAGTTGTCTGGGAAACCAGGATTTAGTCAGTTAGGAAAGCCTGGGCAAAGAGGTGGGTTTTGCAAATGTATTAAAAAGTGGTAGGTTAATGCTTAGTTATGTTTCTACAGGAGGTGAATCCCAGATGTGTGGGTCCTCTCCTGAGAAAGCTCCACTATTAGCCTCCATGGTGAACTTCATCCTGGGGTACCAAATTCTAGCATGTACTCAATTGGGTAAAACACAAAAGGTCACATTTTCCTACCTATTTGTGCTACAACTGACCCTTTAGAATAGTTTTTTAAGATATCTGTCATCAGTGGGTGAATAGATATTGATGACTGGATGAATGCCACAGCTTTAACCTATTTTATTTGTTGACATTATTTCACTTCCCCCGCCCCCCCCACTCCCACATCCTTTCCTCTATGTGCTGTCTATCAGCAACCTAATTCGGGTTGAGAAAAGAAGGGCAAACAAGTAATTTTTTTCTTTAAAACGAACACCATTGCAGTTAAATGACTGGGCAGCTGGTGTGTTGTTGTTTAGCTTGGCCAGTGGTCAGGGGTCCAGTCTTACAACCTTACTTTTGGCTTCAGTCATGTGAATGAGGGTTGTCAGATTTGGCAACGTGCTCTGAAATTTGTCCTGAGCCACTGATCTCCCTATGAGCAGTGCTGGATGTGCTGCTTCAGTGCCTATGGAGCAGCTTATTAAGATCCTTCAATTTGAACCTTCTGTGTAATGTGCATACGCTAATGTTACAATACTCTTATGTCTGTCTCCCAGAATCAGCTGGTGACTACCATAGGAGTTTAGGTGGAAAATCCACAGGCAACGCAAAAGAAATGGTTCCTAGATTTACAACATGTATAACATTAATTTACTTAAATCTAAATTGTGCATATCCTGAGCCAAATTGTCCTCACTTACCCTCATGCAACCACAGTGACTTTAGTGAAATGGTGGGGTGTAACTATAAATGCCTTGTGTGTACAGCCATTTGTAAGGAATTCCTCTCATCTGGCTGAAGCAGTAAGGTACCCTGTGCTCCTCTTTATCATAGCGTGTTGATGGATTCTGTCAAGCAATCTGAGGTTTGTTAGATCACCCAGAACATAGGTGCCTTTAATTTGCTATAGCCTGTGCTTGCTGTACTACTTCTTTTCCTGTTAACATGCACGCACAAACTTTAAAACTCTTTCTTCTAAATCTTTTTTGCTGCTTAACTTCTCTACCCTGGTGTCCCCCACCCCCCTTTCTCTGCTTTAATATTTTTTTCTAACTAATGACTCATCTGGATAGGATTGCCTCTGGCTCTATGAATGTAGCAATTAACTCTAACCCTAAGATGGCAACTTGCTGGTTTGCCCGGCAGCCTGGGGTCTACAGGAGCTGATAAAACGGAATGAAAATAAAGTCAGATCCATTCTATGTTAAGATGGTTATTGATTTAGTATGGATGGCAGTTTACTGTGGAGAGTTTTACCAGTTTTCAAGGTGACTAAAATATTCCCAAGTTGATGGGTTTGGTTTGATCCCCTTCCCCCTCCTCCCCCCCCACCCCGAGTTGCTGTGAACATTACAGGACTCAGTGGGAGCTGTGTGCTCAGCAATTCTGTAAACAAAGCCTTATGGTTTTAGCTAAAAAGACTTTAGGATGGAACTTGAACAACTACTATTGTGTTGATTGCTTTTCTGTATGTTTATAATTAATTACACTGGCATTCAGCCCAGCCCTAATATTTTTTTACATTGCGGAGAAACATTAAATTCCAGTTTAAATGTATAAAGGGCCTTGGGAATCTTATTAATGTTACATTATGGGCACTAGCAAGCTAGCCCATGTACTAATAATGAAAAAATAAAAACTGACCTGTAAACCAGGGTTTGAAATCTTAAACAGACCGTTCAGGTTTGGAACTAGTGTCACACATGGGAACTCTCAAAGCGCGACTTACTCCAGAAACCAGGTGCTAACAAAAAACTTCAACTTCTCAACTAGCATCAGAGGTGACAATGCAAAGAAGTTCTGCAGAAGTAGCAGGGCTATGTAGCTCCATTCAATCTTTATAGCATTGGAGGCACACTGCTAAACAGGCTGTCCGAAATGCATTAAAAATGTGCAAGATCTGCCTACAAATGACTAGAGGGCAATAATGATTTGACAAGATATTTTGTATTTTTCTTAATGATTTTTCCCAAAGGGATGATGGGGTTTGGGGGAGGCAGGCGGAAGAAAGGAGTAAAAACAAAACCAAACTCCAAAGAACCCCCCTCCCTGCCTGTAAATGAATGATATAGGATTAGAAAGGCATCAAGTGCACCAATATGGCCCTACAACAGTGCAAATGGCACACTGCTGTGCTGATCAGTGATAAATGGAGCAGGCTATGTTCCCCTTGTTGCCTGCAGAGAGTTTTATTCTAACCAAGTTCAGAATGGAGACCTCTGCATTTGTTGCTACATAGGCCAAATTCTGCTCTCCATCATGCCAGGGTAATTGTGTTAACGTGAGCTGAGTTACTTAGGGGGTTACACTGGCGTGACACAGATCAGAGTTTGGCCCTTAAAGGATTGAATGAGCTTGGAACCAATGTGTAAGGGAAAGCTGTCCTTTGGCCATCTCTCATGCCCTGTGACTTGCTCACTCAGCATGTCAATCCTCATTTCAACTTTGTTCCCCCGCATTCCGGTGGAATTGCCCATGCCTAATGAACCAATGTGAGTATTCCAATGGCCAAATATCCACTTGGCTTGGTTTAGATAAGACCTGAATTGTTCAGCTGACCTCATGATAATGCTAAAAGTTCTCACCCTGTGCTTAGAGGTAGTCCTGGTATTTACACTGGTTTGATCACACAGTTCTGATTGTATCCTGCCAAAACTCACTCAGAACCCAAGCCCTTTATATATCACGGTGTCTGATTACCTCAATTAAATCTTTTTACAAGCATTTTCCTTTACATAGATTTAAATCTGTGTGATATGAATAGGTAGAAAGAGCAGGAGTTTTGTGCTTTGATTTGCCCAATTATTGAGGCTGTGGAAGAAAATGTAGACAGGTACTGTACTGGCAAATGTAGCGGTCGGGCTGGAGTGCTTCATGGAATATTGAAAGGAGTATTGCTGTAATAAGTGACCATAGGTAGTTACAAAGCATGGGTTAAATGCTGCCTTATTGAAGGAAAGCCCATGAGAGGGGAAAAGTGCTTGAAATATGCAGAGCAATTCATCTCGCAGAATGACTGTCCCCTTTGTTCCTTTAGGTGAGAGCAGACCTAGTAATGCCCTGCAAAACTGGAAGTCGTGGGGTCCCAACTCTGAGGATCCTGGGGCATCCTTTTGAAAGCCTGATGCTCCATCTTTCACTCTCTCCCCCCCCCCCCCCCCCCCTATAGCCCCCCCCTGGGCCCCCGGGCCAAAGGCTTCCTTTCCTGGAGCTGTGCCCTCTTGGAGAGAGTTAGAAAAGACAAGTGAGGATTGAATACTGCAAAAACCCTACCAGGTGACAGGAGCATGTGGTGCAGAGTGGCCATTCTCGGAGTCGACATGCCTCCTATCCCAAACAGCCCCTTGCATGGAATGGCTTCTAGGGAGAGCAAGGAAGTATGCTGCTGAGTTTGAGTGTGCAAAGCACTATGCATCCAATATCCTGCTCCTTTTGCTCCCCTCTGTGTTGTGTATAGTAGCAAAGAGGAGCACCTGTCTAATGAAACAAACCCAGGAAAGAGATCTGCATCGCAACGGGGTGAATTTACATTCTATCTGGGCTCTTTCCATTACTGAGAAGTTCCGCATCACTTATTAATCTACAGTCATTGAAAGCGTCCCTCTCCGCCCCTTCTTTCTTAGTGTTCAATAGGACTCAAATCTGTGACTCTGGGATGGCTAATAGAAAATTGTCAGTGGCTCAGTTTAGCCTCACAATATGGATGGATAAATATCGTGAGCATCAACTTCTGTTGCCAAAGCCCCATGAGATTTAACTTTTTATGTTTTTTAATGGAGCTGCTGCATTCTAACTGCAGGGGTTTTTTCTTAAAAAAACAACAGCCTATTAACCACAAAGTGAAGCAGGTTCAGTAGTGCCAGCTACTCCCTGGGTGGGTCGTGGGAAACCTCTGCACTAGTCAAAATTGTGCCCTGGCCACTTTACAGGGCAGTAAAACTTCATTCTGCTTACAATTCTCCAGCCTTCGCAAACTTGACTCTGATCTCAAGGTGGTGTGAACCAGGAATAACTCTGTTGAAGCCAATGGAGTCAGGCCCATGTGAAAACTGGGTAAGCGAGAGGAGAATCAGGTGTTACATCTTTTTTTTTTCCCCCCCCCCCCCCAATTCCTCACTGCTTCTCTATAGCCTGCTTTTTAAATTTTTTTATTTTACTCTTCTGCTTTATTATGGTGAAAGTGAAACTGTTTCTAAAACACCTGGGCCTGATTCACTTCAGTGGAGTTACAGGGCCACAAAATGAATGCAGTGGTAAATTGGCAGTTAATAGATAGACCTAATGTAAAAGTAACATGTCTGTTGGGTCATGGGGATACAGTGAGTGGAATATATTACCCCTGTAATTATCATTTTGACCTCTCCACTCCAAAGACTGCTGCCTATATATTGCCAGTGATTAGTTTCTAGTGTTTTTAGTAATCAAGTAGTCCTATTTTATCAGGACTACAATACAGGGGGAATGTGCATGGGCCTTTAAAACGTTGTTGTTGGGGTGTGTGTGTGTGTGTGTGTGTGTGGACTTTTAAGAAGTCGGTAGGCCAGGTCCTGGGATCCAGCTGAACTGCATCAAGCTCACCTTTGAACGCTCATGATCCTGACCCTACTCTCTGCTGGGCCAGTTCACAGACAGAAGTTAGAGCGGCTTTTCGTTCTGCTGTAACTTGCTCCAACTGCAACAGCCCCAGGGGGCCAAAAGTGATAACTATGAATTGGTGAAAGTAGGGAAGGTGTGCCCAAGACTTTCCTCTTTCCCCCTATGGTGGCAATAGAAGCATGGGATGGTATAGGAGTCTATATGCCAGATCGATTCCACCACAGAGTTCCTCTTCTCTGGGGTGACCATCCTATGGCCACACCCACACACGCAAATGCACTCTGAGATCCTCTAAGTTCCATCAGGGAAAAAGTTGTTAAATCAGAATTTCCCTATGAATAAATGATGTTCACAGTTACTCAAAATATTAAAATGTGTGGCTATTTGTATTTAATGACTATTTGGTTTATGTAACAAATTCTTTGGGACTGTTCTGTATAAAAGTCAAATAGTTCAAAAGATTAATGACCTCTCTCTCAACACTCCCCCTACGCTAGATGAGGTGTAGAGAGGTGAAGTGACTTGTCCAAGGTTACATGGGGAGGCTGCGGCAGAGTCAGGAATAGAAGCCAGATAGTCTGATGCCTAGTCCTGTGCTTTGGACCAGGTTCTCTTCTGTGATTAGTGGACAGATTATTGGATGGATGCAGAAAACCTGAGTTCTATTCCTTGCTGTGGTACTGACTTACTGTGTGTGTCCTTGGACAAGTCGCATCCTCTTTCTCCTCCCATCATTCATCTGTCTGGTCTATTAAGATTGTAAATGCTTTGGGATTGAATTCTCTTACTGTTTATGCAGTGCCTAGCACAATGGGACTGCAATCTTGGCTAGTGACTCTAGATGCTACTATAATACAAATAAGCAATGCTAGAGAAACACCGTTCTTAGTTGTTTTTTTTAAAGTGCTTTTATCCTGCTTCTCTCGCTCTAGAAAATGTACATGGAGTTCTGTATTTTTCTCCCAATTATCACTGTACAAACAGATCCTGCCCTCATGTCTCGTCAGTTACAAAACATGCAAACAGTAATTTAAAGTTCCCCACAACTCTCTCATCCCTTCCCCTTATTGTTAAATAATAAAAGAGAGTGTTTGTGGGAGGTTAGGTATCAACAATTTGGCTCCTTGTCTCTCTAACACAGTACATAAGTACTCTAACGCTGCATATGAAGAGTATTGGACCAAATTTACTTCTGCTGTAGCTCAATGGCAGTATTCCAGGGCTGACTTTAGCCTGCTGTTGTCTTAAAGTGTGTGCACATTAATGTCGTGTACACAGCTTCTCTCCAAAGGCTTTGTAATTTAAATTTAAACAGTCTGGTTGCCTGTGTAATGCTTCTTGACACTCAGAACTCTGTCTTCCAAATGTAGTAGAGGAAAATATAACCCCTGTCAGAGTCACTGGAGGGTCAATAAAGAATAAAGGCAGTAATCAATCCAAAGCCTAATTAAAGGCAGCAATGTCAGGAAATGATAGGGAATTCAACTGCCTGACACTCACTTCCCTAATTGGACTAGTGCTCTTTATAACTGCTCCACTCCCCTCTCCATAGTGCCCCAGTCATGATAGCAATAGCCCACTGTGGTTTTTAGTGTTTCCCTTTGAGAAGTACAGCTGTGTGCCCTTCTCATTGCTCCAAATTCTCCAGACTGCAAGGAAGATCTGGTCAGAGGAGAGACCCATTAGTAGTGATAGCTATATCTGTGTATCCTTCCCTGTTCATACCCTTCCTTAAGGCTGGCTTGCTTCCGTGAGGCCCATGAGAAGTCAGTTTTTTTAAATTAAAATAGAACTGCCAAGATGTGCAGATACCTAAACTCTGTAACACCATGATGCTATTGCTGCATCCCTTGTCTTCACAGCCCTGTCTTCTCCTGTCTGTTATCCTCATTTGTTGCACCACCTAAATGTTAGATTCAGGGCAGGGACCAAACATCTTTCTGTGGGCTCAATAAAGCACCTAGCACGCTGTTGGGAGCTGTATAATAACATTCAACAGAACAAATGAAGGAAGTTATAAACTTGTTGAATAAAGGGGTGAACTTTGGTTCTTCAGAAAGTTCCTCAGAGTTGCTTTGTTTTTCCCCACTTCATGAGGTGGAGGGAGGTTCAATAACAATCAGCGTAACAAAATTGAGGACAAAGTCTGTTGGATCTGGAAGAGGAAATTCAATGACCAAGGTGAATATGTCAGAAGGAGAACAACTGGAGGATGATGTGCTATACACGGATGAATAAAGGATGTGTCCTGTAATATGCTACAGGATGTGGTAATTTTCATTGAAATCCAAGAAAATCTTTCCATATTGAGATCAGAACTGTCCTAAATTTCATGTCTATTGTTCAGTATTTATGCTAATCTGAGCATGGCTGTGCTATGCATTCCAATTAAATGTTGTTGTGACAGTGCCTATATAGCAAGCCAATAAACTCAATCCTCTCTATTATGCAGAGAAGGATTCCCCAAAGCATTTGAATAGCCCAGAAAAAGGACTTTGGGGGAGGTTTTCAAAAGCACAGAAGGCAGGGAGGCATCTCACTCCCAGCAAAAATCAGTGGCCATTGGACATCTAACTCTCATTTGTACCTTTGGAGACTTTCCCTTTCTATTTTATTGACCAGTGAAGATTCCTGTACAATAGAGAAAAGTAAGTGTGTGAATTCTTCCTGAATTCCACATCACTGGTCCTTGGAGGAAAAGGAGAAATTAGGTAGCACGGGACTTAGTCTTGCCCAGTTGAAAAGCAAGGGGCGTTCTGCTGGTGCCTTCAACAGGAGTAGGCTGGGCTTAAAACCTCGTAAAGAAATGAGGGATTTCTTTAAATGTGCTTTACTAACTGCTAAATGGCTGATGGTGAATCGAATGTTAACCGTGGATAAATACAAACTTGAGCCCAGATACACAGGATAGTGTCCACTGGTGGAGTTTAAACTGCATGGGCTGAAGGGGAATTGACATGTGGAATAAGGCTGGCAGAATCTGGCCCTGTCTGTAAGATCCAGGTCTGTGAAATATGGCCTGTTGTGGTGAAACCAGAAAAATCTAGAAGGCAAACTGCAGCATTTAAAAAAAAAAAAAAAAAAGAGAGGGGGGGTGGGGGAGAGGGGAAGTATGTGCAGACTCCAGCATGGCATAGGATTCAATGGTTTTCAAAGAATTTTAATTTATTTCTCATCCCCTCTTGAGCTAGACAACAGGAGCTCAATCTTGCAAACAATGACTCATGCACGTAGTCCAAATGTGAATAGCCGCACTCAGTTCAGTGGGTACTTGTGTGAGTATGACTGACTTGCATCACTTAGGGTTTGTAGGGTTGGGCCGGCAAGAGACTAGAACTGGAACTTTCCCTTGGGTCTCACAGGTGGCACTGCAGTGCCGAGCACCATTAGCAGGCCATGTCACGTGCTCAGTATGAGTGTGAAGAGTGCCTGTTCTAACTTCTTTTAATGCTCCCCAAAGCATACTGGAAAAGCATGAAGTATCCCTAGCCATATACAGCAGAGATTTGGGCATTTCTTCTTAAACTCAAGTGGTTGGCATTCTTTTACCCAGTGTTCAGAAAATGTTAAAAATGATCACTTCTATCTAGACACAAATTGGGATTAAAAAAAAAAAAGAGGCTCCTATTGCACTGTTTTTGAGTCAATTTTAAATAGCAATCTTGATGCCCCTGATTAAAATAACTCAGCTGCCATGTATGAAATACATTATAAAACAAAAGTATTTAAAATATGAAGAAATATTAAACACTTGCACAGCACTTTTATCCATAGGTCTCAGTGTTTCACAAAGCACTTCATCTCATCTCCATTTTACAGATGGGGAGGGGGGCAACTGAGGCAGAGTAAAAGTCAGTTGCCCCTGATGTCACAGGGAGCTGGAAATGGAAGCCAGATCTCTCGTCTTTCAGTCCTTTTGCCCTAGCCACTTAATTAAAGAGTGACATCTACAAATGAAAGGGCACAGATGGAAGTACCAAGTAGGTATCGTTTTTTGTCATTATAAAAGCCATGACCCTTTACATTTAAACATTTTAATAGTAATCCTCTGCTTTTATCTACAAAGGTGACTTTTTTTTTTTTAATTTTTTAAGCAGACTTGTTCTTCACTACATATTCATCAAAGGTAGAACATTGAAACCACGCATAGAATAACCAACAAACAGCAGTGCTAAGAGTGTGTTTTCTGTATACCCATAGCCATGTTTGAAACACTGTTTCTTTGTGTGTGTTGAAAAAAAATTAGAAATGTCTCTACTGGTTTATACAAGAGGTGTGGAAAACTCTCCACAGACCTGTCGGTCTCCCACCTCCTCTGGCCTCCTGCAAATTGCGAATCTCACAGTAAAGCATTATTATTTATAATGAACTGGTCTGTGGCATAGTCCAAATCTGTTTATAATCTTTCAACACTTTGGCATTCCCAGCATCCATCAGCAAGAAAGATCAGAGATAAGGGAAAGGGATGGACCCACATTTCAATATGATAAGCACTATGAAGAGAACAGATGTTGCTGCTCTTGTCTGGGAGTTTCTGCTGCTTATTAACTCAACATAATGATATATTTCTTTTAATTATGAAAAATGGTGAGCTAATAAATATCTCTATCCCAGAGGCCAGTTCTTAGGAGATGAGGATTGAGGTTTGGGGGGACGTCTAGAGCTCTAGACCAGTGGTTCTCAACCTTTCCAGACTATGCTCCTTTCAGGAATCTGATTTGTCTTGCGTGCCCCCAAGTTTCACCTCCCTTACTTGCTTACAAAATCAGACATAAAAATTACTGGAAAACTTGCTTTCTTTCTCATTTTTACCATAGAATTGTAAAATAAATGGATTGGAATGTAACTATTGTACTTGCATTTCAGTGTGATACTTGAACCTGTTTTTTCACTTGAGCCTTGTCGGAAGCCTGAGCCCCAGGAGGCAGGGTTGAAGCAAGTAACTTAGGTTCGTGGGGACCCCCTGTGGCATGGGACCCTGGACAGTTGCCCTGCTTGCCATTCCCTAATGCTAGCCCTGCACTTGGGATGGGTTTTGGTGGGGATCCCATGATCCCCCTTGGGGCTGCAGCCCCCAGCTTGAGAAACACTGATCTAGATGAGTTGAGTATCCCCTGGAAGACCTCTGCGTGCCCTCAGGGACACGCATAACCCTGGTTGAGAACCACTGCTCTAGACTGTACAATAGAGTGCTGGATGGCATTGTTAGTATCAGTTTATTTCCCCATTACACCATTACAGAGAATATACCTTTTCCCTGAAGTCAGTGGGAACACTTTTTTCAGATGGACTTCAGATTCACGGATAATCATTCAAAATTCTGTGGAAAATTCTCTAGCAGTAGTTCTGTCTCCATGGTCAGTCAATCTGAGGCTTCTCTGACAAAATGGTCAACAGGGATTATGATGATTGGTGTCCATTGTGGGTTTTTTAGACTCTGGGTTTTGATTTACACATACAAAATTCCCTTCTTTAGTACCTTACTATTTACACACACGTTTCTTGTTATAACCAGATCTCTTCTGGTCTGATGGTGAGTCTGTCCTCTTTCAGCTCTGGCATGAAAGATGGTCAAGATAAAGGCTTCAGTGGTAGTATTTGATGGGTGAAACCCAGCTCAAGATCTATGCTTCATGTAAGTCACACTTCAGTGGAATAATAAGGATTGAGTGGGACTTAACTGATGCATGAGCATTGTGCTGGCCTTTGACATAGGAGGGACGTTAACCATGACAAAATGCTAAAACTGTCTACTTTCTTTGGAAACTTCCTCCTTCCTTCTAGATCAGAGTAGCTGAAAAAATCAAAATCTTTCCTTTGGGCATATTCTGATTCTTACCCACATTGACTAGAATAGATTGTAGCCTTGGTGTTTCAGATTAATCTAATAGAGGTAAATGTTTCATTTTTCATTTGTGTTGCTATTAAAAAGTCAATTTTTGCCAACAGTGGCTGGGTTTCCTCAGTGTTGCCCTCTCCATTGCATAGTAATACTTGTGGTATCATTGATATCACAAAGTTGTAATGCAGGGAAATGACTTATTAACGGCAACCATTATATTGTCCAGGATAGCCCTGGAATATAATAGGTCGGGTTCATAATTTGCAGGACTGCAGTCAGGAAAACACTACAACTTACCTCAAACAATAACCTTTTAGAATCATAGAAATGTACAGCTGGAAGGGACCCCGACAGGTGATCAAGTCCAGCTCCAGGTGCTGATGCAGGACCAAGTAAACCTGGACCATCCCTGATGTTTGTCCAACGTGTTCTTAAAAACCTCCAATGAGGAGGATTCCACAGCGTCCCTTGGAAGCCTAGTCCAGAACTAAACTCTCTTTATAGTTAAAAAGCTTTTCCTAATATCTAACCTAAATCTCCCTTGCTGCAGATGATTACTTCTTGCCCTACCTTCAGTGGACATGGAGAACAGTTGATGACTATCCTCTTTATAACAGCCCTTAACATATTTTGAAGACTTATCAGGTCCCTTCTGCTGTCTTTTCTCAAGAAATGTACAACAGATTTCAGTCAACTACTTGTTCTTTTTACTGCCACAAGCATCCTATAATTGTATTTTATTATTTTTGAGTGTGATGACAACCTCTAGAAGATATAACCCTGGATATTTAAGCTCTTGCCAGCAGTGCTATGGGTTACTTGCTTGTCAGTATTAGCATCAAAGTCTGGGATCTACACACACACTTTCAGGTACAGAGATCATCCCAAATAGCTTCTTACACATATAAATTATGGGATGTCTGAGTGTTGGATTATCCCAGAGTGGAGAAACAAGGGATCACGCTGTGTTTTGAACCCCATATTTAATAGTTAGAGGGCAGGAGGAGGAGTCAAATGATGTGAGTTTCAGAGATGTTCTGTGTGACCTTGTGCAACTTTCACAATGTACTTATGCCTCAGTTTAGAAAACTTGCCTCTCACAGTGAAGCTTAATTCATTACTTTATTATCTGCATTGAGCTCCTCAAATGGAAGATGCTGTAGAACTTCAACACGTTTATTAACAATTTAATTACCTAATTGTTACTGGTTAAATTATGGGGCCATGAATAATTTATGTATGGAATAAAATACAAAATATCCATTCTTTATAATAATACAAACACAGCTGCCTGACTTATTTTTAATTTAGGAGGGTATGAAAGTGAAATTTCTTCTTTATCAATTTAACATTCCCAAAGACCCTGATTTTTCAGCAGCTAAGATAAGACTCTTCCCAGACACATATGTACATTTCCAATCTCCCGTCCCCACCCCCCAACAGCTGTTTTCCTGACCATTGGGAAACTTTACTCTGCAAGGGTTATTCGCCACCTGGATAATTATAACTTTATAACTTTTAGGGCATTTCGACCCAAAGGCAAAGAGAGATAACTATGGTAAATGACCTATAATTCTAGGTCTTCGATCTTTCACCTTGGCATATATTCAGTATTCTCCTTCACAAAGGAGGGGGAAAAGCCATTACTCTGAGAAATGAAAGCAGCTAAACGTTTCCACAGGTTGTTATCCAGCTTTTAGACTGGCTTAAAATGGAAAAACACACACACACACACACACACACACACACACTCTTCTTCTTTGTCTGTTATAACTGACTCTCTCCCCCCACCCCCCGTAGATTGCTTGATTGTTTCCCTGAGAATTCTTACCTATATACTGTATGTGCAATATGTAGATTATATGTAAACTATAGGGCCCAAACCTGCACACCTTATTCATGTTAGCAGTCTGATTTAAGTCAATGGGTTTCCTAATGTGAGTAAGGCCTTCTCATATGAGTAAATATCTTCAGGAACACGGCTGTGGGGCCTGTTGATCAACGGGACAGCTCCTATTAACTTCAGAAGGAACAGGACTGATTTGTGCATCAGAGATCTTTGCAGTCAGCAAGGCAGCTTGGGCCTGATTCTTGTGCAGCCATTTGCACCAGAGCAAAGTTAGTGGCAAGTGAATGTAAAATGCTCCTATTCTGATTTGATGGTATTTTACAAATATTTTTGCCATTTGCACTGGTGTAAATGATTGCACAAAGTGCTGGGCAACAGACAACTGGGCGCTTTTGAGTTAGAACATAAGAATGGCCATACTGGGTCAGACCAAAGGTCCATCCAGCCCAGTATCCTGTGGCCAGTGCCAGGTGCCCCAGAGGGAGTGAACCTAACAGGTAACGATCAAGTGATCTCTCTCCTGTCATCCATCTCCACCCTCTGACAGACAGAGGCTAGGGACAGCATTCCTTACCCATCCTGGCTAATACCCATTAATGGACTTAAACTAGAAAAATTCATGGAGGTTTCTTTTAAACCCTGTTATAGTCCTAGCCTTCACAACCTCCTCAGGCAAGGAGTTCCACAGGTTGACAGTGCACTGTGTGAAGAAGAACTTCCCTTTATTTGTTTTAAACCTGCTGCACATTAATTTCATTTGGTGTCCCCTAGTTCTTATATTATGGGAACAAGTAAATAACTTTTCCTTATTCACTTTCTCCACACCATTCATGATTTTATATACCTCTATCATATCCCCCATTAGTCTTCTCTTTTCCAAGCTGAAAAGTCCTAGCCTCTTTAATCTCTCCTCATATGGGACCCATTCCAAACCCCTAATCATTTTAGTTGCCCTTCTCTGAACCTTTTCTAATGCCAGTATATCTTTTTTGAGATGAGGAGACCACATCTGTACCCAGTATTCAAGATGTGCGTGTACCATGGATTTATATAAGGGCAATAAAATATTCTCTGTCTTATTCTCTATCCCTTTTTTAATGATTCCTGACATCCTGTTTGCTTTTTTTGACTGCCGCTGCACACTGTGTGGACATCTTCAGAGAACTATCCACGATGACTCCAAGATCTCTTTCCTGATTAGTTGTAGCTAAATTAGCCCCCATCATACTATAAGTATAGTTGGGGTTATTTTTTTCAATGTGCATTACTTTACATTTATCCACATTAAATTTCATTTGCCATTTTGTTGCCCAATCACTTAGTTTTGTGAGATCTTTTTGAAGTTCTTCACAGTCTGCTTTTGTCTTCACTATCTTGAGCAGTTTAGTATCATCTGCAAACTTTGCCACCTCACTGTTGATCCCTTTCTCCAGATCATTTATGAATAAGTTGAATAGGATTGGTCCTAGGACTGACCCTTGGGGAACACCACTAGTTACCATTCTCCATTCTGAGAATTTACCATTTATTCCTACCCTTTGTTCCCTGTCTTTTAACCATGAAAGGATCTTCCCCCTTATCCCATGACAACTTAATTTACATAAGAGCCTTTGGTGAGGGACCTTGTCAAAGGCTTTCTGGAAATCTAAGTACACTATGTCCACTGGATCCCCCTTGTCCACATGTTTGTTGACCCCTTCAAAGAAAGCTAATAGATTAGTAAGACATGATTTCCCTTTACAGAAACCATGTTGACTTTTGCCCAACAATTCATGTCCTTCTATGGGTCTGACAATTTTATTCTTTACTATTGTTTCAACTAATTTGCCCGGTACTGACGTTAGACTTACTGGTCTGTAATTGCCAGGATCACCTGTAGAGCCCTTTTTAAATATTGGTGTTACATTAGCTATCTTCCAGCCATTGGGTACAGAAGCTGATTTAAAGAACAGGTTACAAACCATAGTTAATAGTTCCACAATTTCACATTTGAGTTCTTTCAGAACTCTTGGATGAATGCCATCTGGTCCCGGTGACTTGTTACTGTTAAGTTTATCAATTAATTCCAAAACCACCTCTAGTGACACTTCAATCTGTGACAATTCCTCAGATTTGTCACCTACAGAGGACAGCTCAGGTTTGGGAATTTCCGTAACATCCTCAGCCATGAAGACTGAAGCAAAGAATTCATTTAGTTTCTCTGCAATGACTTTATCGTCTTTAAACGCTCCTTTTGTATCTCGATCGTCCAGAGGCCCTACTGGTTGTTTAGCAGGCTTCCTGCTTCTGATGTACTTAAACTTTTTGTATTACTTTTTGGGTTTTTGGCTAGCTATTCTTCAAACTCCTTTTTGGCTTTTCTTATAACGTTTTTACACTTAATTTGGCAGTGTTTATGCTCCTTTCTATTTACCTCACTAGGATTTGGCTTCCACTTTTTAAAAGATGCCTTTTTGTCTCTCACTGCTTCATGGTTGTTAAGCCATGGTAGCTCTTTTTTAGTTCTTTTACTGTGTTTTTTAATTTGGGGTATACATTTAAGTTGGGCCTCTATTATGGTGTCTTTGAAAAGTATCCATGCAGCTTGCAGGGATTTCACTTTAGTCACTGTACCTTTTAATTTCTGTTTAACTAACCTCCTCATTTTTGCATAGTTCCCCTTTCTGAAATTAAGTGCCACGGTGTTGGTCAGTTGAGGTGTTCTTCCCACCACCGGAATGTTAAATGTTGTTATACTATGGTCACTATTTCCAAGTGGTCCTGTTATAGTTACCTCTTGGACCAGATCCTGCGCTCCACTCAGGACTAAATCGAGAATTGCTTCTTCCCTTGTGGGTTCCTGTACCAGCTGCTCCAAGAAGAAGTCATTTAAAGTATCGAATTGAAGTGGCAAAGGGAAGGCATTTTGTCATTGTTTCTTTTTATAATTGTTTGAATACTAAAAAAAACAACAACCTACTAACCTGTCTATATTGCCTGCTTGCTTCAGTATGTCAAAGTATTATGGAACAGGGCCCCATTCTGCAGCTTACACTCACAAGTGTTCCCATTATACTCAGTTGGACTAATCAAGTGAGTAAGGGCAGGTCTGCACTACAAACTTACACTGGTGTAGCTGCAGCGCTTCTGGTGAAGACGCTCTAAGCTGAGGGAGAGCTATCCTGTTGGCTAAATAACTCCTCCTTCGCAAGAGGCAGTAGCTATGTTGGCGGGAGAAGCTCTCCTGCCGACATAGCAATGTCTATATGGGTGGTTAAGGTTGGTATAACTACGTTGCTCAGGGATGTGGATTTTTCAGATCCCCGAGTGACCTACTTATATCAAAATAGGTATGTAATGTAGACAATGCCTAAGATTGAAGAGTGAAGTAAGTACATTAGGTATAAGAGGCAGGATCAAGCCTTGATAACTGTGGTCAGTGTAGTGGTGAACTCAACACCAGGCCAAATTCTACAGTCTTTACTTGAGCAAAACTTTGGCTTCAAAGGGTATTTTGCTTGAGTATAGAACTCAGAATTTGGTCTGGTGCTGGAGGCCAATCCTGCTCCTAGTGAGGTCACAGGTGGGAGGTGTTTAGTTTAGTAAAGGTTTTGAGGAAGAGGGCAAAGGTGAGTTGCTGTTGTCTGTACTATCTTTTTTTTTTTTTTTTTTTTTTTTTTAAAGGCTAGCGAATCAAAGCAAAGACTGAGCTGAAGACAGTGAATGCTTTGTTAATGCAGTTGGAGTGGGCTAGTGTGGGAAGGAGCGCACAGAATAGCAAAAATCTGTTCATTGTCTGTAGCAACACATCCCGGACTTGACTTGCCACGAATCGCCAATTAGGTTTTCTGTCAGGTTCAAATATTAATGCCTCTTAAAAGACTGATTACTGCATTTATGATTGGAATCTGAGATGCAGGCAGTTGGGTTGGGGTCAGAGAAGGTGATCTGCTACTAGTACATCTCAGCAGTGTTCTGAATGGCTCTGAGCTTCTTGGATATGTGTTCTGGTGCCCTTTGCAGCTAAGCTACTAGTTCAAATCCAGCATTAGATCATTGGATGTTTGGTGGCCTAAGTAGAAAAAAAGAGTTGGTAGTCTGTCTACTCCCATTGGGCAGGTATTCAACTCACAATGCCCGCCCCCCCCCCCCACCATACTTTCCTAGTTGGCACTCCGTAGCTGACAGGCTGTTTGGATTGTAGTCTCACCTGTCCATGCAGGTGATCCCTCTGCTTCAGAGTGGAGGTATATGTGTGGGGCTACATGGGGAAGCTAGCACTGGTGTTGCAGCTGCTGTACCTCTTCTTCAAATTGATACTTAATTCTTCTATACAAGACTGGCCACTTTCCCCAGGCACTAAAACTTTAAGAACTGCCCCCACCCCTTTCATGACTGCTCCATAAACATATTTTTAATGGGGTAGCAAAACATAGAAGAAGTGCCTCATCCACTCAGTGCTGCTGCAAATAGCTACATGGAGAATGAAAGCAAGTCTTTGTATGATTTCTCTCTGTAGTATGTTTTGTTTGGGGCTGATTGAGGACCGATCACTTGCAGTATGAACAGGGTCACTGCAAAGTTAGACTGTGCAATCCCATCTTTAATCAATTTTTGGAGGGGGTAAATAATTGACTCTTTTCTCTCCCTCCTATTTCTTCTAAATAGCTAATTCTTTTATAGCTAAGGCTTAGAGAAATGCTCCTTTCATTGGTTTATTAGCTTCTCTGAGAATAGCATCAGGTAGCTCACTTCACATTTCTAAGCTCTGTTATTTATTGACAACTGAAGAATTTGTTTGGGCCATCCAGTGGTATTCCTAGCCTTCTCCCAATATCATTTAGATCTTCGGGTTTTATTTTCTGTGTATTGCTCTTGCTGTGCGTGCACTGATCTTCACCTTCTTTTTTGGTTTTGTTTTTCGCTCGTGTCTTATGAGGAAAGTCTCTAATGATGTCTCTGCGTTCCAAAAGTTGGACAGCATTTGGGACTGAGGCCTTGTCTACACTACGAGAGTAGTTCGATTTTACTTAAATCGAATTTTTGGAATCGATATTGCAAAGTCGAACGTGTGTGTCCACACTAAGGACAGTAATTCGACTTTGTGAGTCCACACTAACGGGGAAAGCGTCGACATTGGAAGCAGTGCACTGAGGGCAGCTATCCCACAGTTCCCGGAGTCCCCGCCGCCCATTGGAATTCTGGGTGGAGCCGCAAATGCCTTCTGGGTAAAAAAAAAAGGGGCCAGGGTGCTTTTGGGTAACTGTCGTCATCCGTCCATCACTCCCGCCCTCCCTCCCTCCCTGAAAGCGCCGGCGGGAAATCATTTCGCGCACTTTTCCAGTCATTGACAGCGCGGACGCCACAGCACTGTGAGCATGGAGCCCGCTGCAACCATCGCTGCAGTTGTGGCCGCTCTCAACGCCTCGCAGCTTATCATACAGGTTGCCCTGAGGCAGATGCAGAAAAGTCAGGCGAGGAGGCTACGTCAACGCGGTGATGGCCTGAAGTCTGAGAGTAGCACAGACCTCTCAGAAAGCAGGGGACCCAGCGCCGAGGACATCACGGTGGCAATGGGTCATGTTGATGCTGTGAAACGGCGATTCTGGGCACGGGAAACAAGCACTGAGTGGTGGGACCGCATAGTGCTGCAGGTCTGGGATGAATCACAGTGGCTGCGAAACTTCCGCATGTGGAAGGGAACTTTCCTTGAACTTTGTGAGTTGCTGTCCCCTGCCCTGAAGCGCAATGACACCCGGATGCGAGCAGCCCTGACTGTCCAGAAGCGAGTGGCCATAGCCCTCTGGAAGCTTGCAACGCCAGACAGCTACCGGTCAGTCGCGAACCAGTTTGGGGTGGGCAAATCTACCGTGGGGGTTGTTGTGATGCAAGTAGCCAAGGCAATCGTTGATGTACTGCTGCCAAAGGTAGTGACCCTGGGAAACTTGGAGGCGATCATAGATGGCTTCGCAGCGATGGGATTCCCAAACTGCGGTGGGGCCATAGATGAAACTCACATCCCTATCCTGGCACCGGACCACCAGGCCAGCCAGTACATTAACAGAAAGGGCTACTTTTCCATGGTGCTGCAAGCACTGGTGGACCACAGGGGACGTTTTACCAACATCTACGTGGGATGGCCGGGCAAGGTTCATGACGCTCGTGTTTTCAGGAACTCTGGTCTGTTTAGACGGCTGCAGCAAGGTATTTACTTCCCGGACCACAAAATAACTGTTGGGGATGTGGAGATGCCTATAGTCATCCTCGGGGACCCAGCCTACCCGCTAATGCCCTGGCTCATGAAGCCCTATACAGGTGCCCTGGACACTGAAAAAGAACTCTTCAACTACCGGCTGAGCAGGTGCAGAATGGTGGTGGAGTGTGCTTTTGGACGTCTCAAGGGGAGATGGAGAAGCTTGCTGACTCGCTGTGATCTCAGCGAAACCAATATCCCCATTGTTATAGCAGCTTGCTGTGTGCTCCACAATCTCTGTGAGAGCAAGGGGGAGACCTTTATGGCGGGGTGGGAGGTTGAGGAAAATAGCCTGGCTGCTGATTACTCACAGCCAGACAGCCGGGCGATTAGAAGAGACCAGCGGGAAGCGCTGTGCATCCGGGAGGCTTTGAAAGCAAAGTTCCTGAGTGAGCAGGGTAACCTGTGACTTTAAAGTTTGTGTACAGAGAAGCCGAACCTGCCCCCGTTTCTTTACCCAGTTCATGTTGACTATCCTATCCAGTTACATACCCCCTTCACCCCACTTCCAACACACGTTTCAAAATAAAAATAGTTCTACTTTGTTAAAGCACACCGTTTTCTTTAATACTGTTTTCGCGGGAATTTTTTAAAACTGGGACGCAGACTGTGGTGCGGAGCGGGTGTAGTGTAGTCGCGCGAATGCAGCTTCTAAACTCAAGGACTGACAGGCTCCGCTGCGGTGGGATGGTTGTTTCAACGGAGCCTGTCACCCCTCCTGATAGGGACTGTGTGTATGGGGGGTCTATGTGACTTTGTGGCAGGGGGAGGACGGTTACAGATCCCCTGCTGTGTGGCTCTGTGATCCTGCCTAAGGACCGCCGCTTAAGATCTCTAACTGCCCTCCCCTGCCACAAAGTCACAGAGCAACCCACCCCCCACCACATAACATGAAAACAACCTCCCAGACTAACCAGGGTAAGTAGTCACTGCATCACTGCACTATGTATGTGCCCTGCTGCTGTGCCTGCCCCCGACTATGTACCCTGCCAAAGGTGACTGTCCTGTCCAATTACCAACCCCCTTTCCCCCCCTCCTCCAAAAGAACATGATGGAAACAGTAGTTAACAGAAACATATTTTTTATTATCAACTACACATGGAACTGGGAAGTGAAACTTGGACGGGGGCTTGTGTCAGGCGGGAAGGAAAGAACTTGTCAAACTTTGGGGAATGAGAGCCTTCTGCTGCTCGAGCTCTCTGCAGGGGTGGAGTGAGAGTTAGCAGGGACTCTGCCGCCTCTCCTTCTGTGCACTTTGGGTGAGGGGAGTATGGGACTTGGTGGCGGGGGAGGGCGGTTAGAGATGGACTGCAGCGGGGCTCTGTCCTCCTGCCTCCGTTCCTGCAGAACATCCACAAGGCGCCGGAGCGTGTCCGTTTGCTCCCTCAGTAGTCCAAGCAGGGTTTGAGTCGCCTGCTGGTCTTCCTGACGCCACCTCTCCTCCCGATCCATGTTGGCTTGGTGCATTCGGGTCAAGTTCTCCCGCCACTGGGTCTGCTGTGCTGCCTAGGCTCTGGAGCAGGCTATAAGCTCTGAGAACATGTCCTCCCGTGTCCTCTTCTTCTTATGCCTAATCCTCCCTAGCCTCTGGGAGTGTGATGACAGGCTAGGTTGTGAGACAGTCGCAGATGGGGCTGTGGGAATGGGAAAAAGGGAGTGAATTCCTCAGAAAGATAAATGTAGTTGTGAACAAAGAACATAGTCTTTCTCTGTGAACAGGACCATGCACAGCACCTATCACATGCGCACTCAGCACAAGGTCGAATTCTCGGCCTTCGCATTCAGTGTCTGGGGTTTTGCAGAGCACATTTGAGAACCGTGTCAGGACAACGGAATTGCTCTTGCACGCAGACATGGTAAGCCGTAGATTCGTGGCAGCTTAAAACTTTAATATTAGCAATGGCCTCATTTCACATTGAAATCAATGTCGGTCCCTGCTGCCAGCAATCCGGCAAGCAGGAAGTCTGCTCCTGTGCCACACCCTCGCGGCTGTCCCCGGGAACGATCCCTTTCGGCTGCCCCTCTCCCGCCTCCACCGCGTGGCTGCAAACCAGCGGTTACAGTTCTGTAAAGGAACGGTAAAGCAGTCCCAACACTAACATTCCCCTACCTCATTCAAAGCAGGTCATCATGAGCGACATCACCCTCATGAGGATCTCTGAGAGCGACAGACAGAGAATGCTCCGGGAAAGCCTCCAAAGACCAGGGCCGTATGCCGCCATGCTGTGCCAAGCAATGATTCCGGAGTACTTGCTAGTCTCGTGGCGCGGCAACGTGTCCTACTACGGAGGACCCAATAAGGCCGCTCTCCCCAAGAACCTAATGCAGCGGATTTCAAATTACCTGCAGGAGAGCTTCCTTGAGATGTCCCAGGAGGATTTCTGCTCCATCCCCGGACATATAGACCGCATCTTACTGTAGCTGCAGTAGCAGGGACTAAACAGTAGAGCGGCTTGGGCAGGACAATCATGCAAAACCGGACATTGCTAGATTTTTTTTCAATAGTTGCACTGCCCATGACTGAACCGTAAAGTTAATCAAACTAATCATGAGAAACCCATTTTTTAAATTGTTAATATTCATGTTCTGTTACAAATAAATGTTTAGATGTTTACAACACTTACTGGATGATCCTTCACCAGATTCTGTGTCCGGGGTAACGGCTGGGGAGGGTTGGTAGGGGATCTCTGTAAGGGTGATGAAGAGATCCTGGCTGTCGGGGAAATCAGCGTTGTGAGCGCTGTCGACTGCCTCGTCCTCCTCATCTCCTTCCTCATCTTCCCCGTCCGCTAACATGTCCGAGGATCCGGCCGTGGACACTATCCCATCCTCAGAGTCCACAGTCAGTGGTGGGGTAGTGGTGGCGGCCGCACCGAGGATGGAATGCAGTGCCTCGTAGAAACGGGATGTCTGGGGATGGGATCCGGAGCGTCCGTTTGCCTCTTTGGTCTTCTGGTAGCCTTGCCTCAGCTCCTTGATTTTCACGCGGCACTGCGTTACATCCCGGCTGTATCCTCTCTCTGCCATGTCTTTAGAGATCTTCTCATAGATCTTTGCATTCCGTCTTTTGGATCGCAGCTCGGAAAGCACGGACTCATCGCCCCACACAGCGATGAGATCCAAGACTTCCCGATCAGTCCATGCTGGGGCCCTCTTTCTATTCTGAGATTGCACTGCCATCAGTGCTGGAGAGCTCTGCATCGTTGCCAGTGCTGCTGAGCTCGCCACGATGTCCAGACAGGAAATGAGATTCAAACTGGCCAGACAGGAAAAGGAATTCAAATTCAAATTTTCCCGGGGCTTTTCCTGTGTGGCAGTTCAGAACATCCGAGCTCTTACTGCTGTCCAGAGCGTCAACAGAGTGGTGCACTGTGGGATAGCTCCTGGAGCTATTAGCGTCGATTTCCATCCACACCTAGCCTAATTCGACATGGCCATGTCGAATTTAGCGCTACTCCCCTCGTCGGGGAGGAGTACAGAAGTCGAATTAAAGAGACCTCTATGTCGAACTAAATACCTTCGCGGTTTGGACGGGTGCAGGGCTAACTTCGACATAAACGCCTAGTGTAGACCAGGCCTGAGATGGAATCCTCACCATTGGAAAAAGGACTGAGCATATGGAGATGTTGGGAGAGTAAATAGCTCTGTCTTTAGGGCTTGGATATCAAAGTTTTGAGAGAGAGGCTCCATGTTGTGAATCTAGTGGCGTGAGCTTGAGACTCAGAGCTCCTGCTTTCTATTTCTCGCTTTACCACAGACTTGCTTTTGGGCCTTAAGCAAGTCTTAGTCTCACGAAGCTCCAGGGAGTTGTGCCACTGGCTGCAGTGGGAGCAGGACTATCTCTGTTTTTCCCCACCTGCAAAAAGGATCATACTTTAGAGGATGTAAAATACTATTCTAATTCTTATGAACAATAAGAGTAAAATCTATTGGCAGTTGAAGATTTATATGACCAGAATTTAATTTTTTCAATTACTTTCTAATTCATTTTAACCTGTTTCTAGCTCTTTTTTTCTGTTCAGTCAAGTAAGTTTATCAACATTTTATGAAATGCTTAGAAAACAAATTATATGAAGCAGTTAACTTTTTAGAAGGAACCATAAACTGTGCTGTGCCATCTCGTTGGGAGAGGGGAGAAGACCGAAGCAGGTGATGTAATGCCAGGCAGAATAACTGCTTTACGAGGAAGATAATGACAGGTAGTTTGACAAGCACCTAACTGATTTTATAAACATTCCACAGATGCAAATTACATAATGCAGCTAATAAAGTAATGGGGCCAGAAGGAGGCTGGGAGAGGAGAACATTTCTTATTCATTCCTGGTGTCATGTTGTCCATACACCACAGAAAAGTCTGTCTTTGTGTTTTTGACAGCCTTCCACTCAATCACTTCTTAGAACACAAAACTGGCTGTGGGCAATTTGACCCCTTTCTTCCTGTCATAAGCCCTCTTTCTTTTTCTAGATAATAATGGTACTCCACTAATGGCACTTAATTCTTAAAAGAAACGGATTATAGTTTAGCATTATTTTGCATGATGATAAAGCCCACAAAGCACAATTTCAATCTTTTCTGTGTGATTGGTTCTGGTGTCTGTGTTAGGGTAAAGAAGTGCAATTAGGATTCTGACATTCAGGCATGTTACATAGACTCTAGGCCAAATTCTGCATTTTTTGTGAAAAAGTGGAGTCACTACACTTAAACAGACCCCCATTTGAACCAGTTTAACTGACGGCAGAATTTGGCCTATTGATGAGTTGCTTTTCTTGATTCATGTGTTTTTTGGGTGAGAAAAATAAACAGTGCCTGGAAGCATCCACACTTTACTTGATCTCTATTTTTCCAGATTGCTACATCAGAGATTGATTTCCTATTTTCATGTCCACAGTGGAGGAACATGGCTCCTTGTAACTACAGAGACTGTTAGTGGCACTGATGTGTTAGGCCCTGAATCAGCAAGGTATTTGAGCACTTGAATAATCCAGAGACCACCCGCATGCTGAAAGCTATGTACGTGCTTAAGTATATTGCTGAACTGGGGCCTAAACTGGAATAGACAACGTACAGCCCATCCAACTAAGATTAGCTAAGATTAAAGGGATTTTTTAAAACATTGTTTTCCCCTAATGTAGATTTCTATGAATTCTTTTCTTAGTGTAACTGGGGCCCTGGTCTGTCAAAGCTACCCCAGTAATCTCAGTAGCTAAGTCTCCCTGAATGACCGTGCTGTTGCTGGAACTAGAAGAAAGTGTTCAGGGATGTGTAAAGGATTCACTATAAAATAAAAAACAGACTGTACCACTAGCCCAAAGCATCCTCTCTTAGAAATCCCTATGGCAGGGAGTCTGGGGTGGAGGGAGAAACTGACAAAACGTACATGAAGAGATTCTTGTTTAAATATTAATTCCACATCAGATGTGGTGGTGAAGAGGCCACTGTTCTCCTCTTGAGTGAGCTGTAGTTCCATGCCGAGAACCCAACTGGTCTTGGGGATTCTAAGATGACGGGTCATCTCTGCAGAGACTTCTGGCAGCATGGCTCCAGAGCCTTCTATGCCATCGCTGCCCCTGAGCATTTCTCCCCCCCCCCTTAAATGGCAGGATCCCCTGCATGGGAAACACATGCGGAAAAGGCATTGCCTTGTCTTGGTACTCTACAAAAGAGCTAGTAAGAGGATGATTCAGCTCCCTTTTCATCTCTTCCCCTGTGTGAATGCTGGAAGGGGGGTAGGCATTGTGGGGAGATCTGTGCATGGAGGAACACTTCAATGTGCAGCTCTCTGGGAGACCATTTATCTTTCCAATACTTGTTTTCCCATGTCCTACTAACATCATGGTATGAGGATTGGACTAAACCTTGCTCACCTTTGTGAGCCAAGCACTGATATAGTCATTGCTGGAAACTAGTCTGTTTCACCTAGGTATAAGTTATGATTAAGATGGGTATTGAATTTACAACAATGTGTGTAGTGTTGAGATTTTATGACATGCTTGTAAGTCACTACATGCATTAATCTCACATATCTTTATCACACACTATAAGATAACATTTGTTTTTGCTTTATAAGTGTAAACAGTGTTTGCTCAGAAACTATGAAATCAGTCAGGAAGAATAGTCTCTTGCTCATCAAGCAGCCCTATCAAAACTAAATGGACCATTGTGGGATATTACAAGAGGCTACATGCAAAAGGGCTCACCCCGTTAGCTTGAATTCTGAAAGAAAAATAAAAATAGCTGACAAGAAAAATTTTTGTCTCTTTTTTGCTATTTGGAGTCTCTCAGAGCTGGGGCAATTCCCCAGGGTCAACCCGGATTAGCCCTAAAAACATTCAGAGCTGACACCTTTTTAAGACTATAAACTGTAACTAATTTGTGTGTGCGCGCGCGTAAATAACTCTCATTTCTAGCTAATAAATCTTTAGTTAGTTAATTACAGGATTGGCTAAAAGAGTCTTTGGAGAGAGCGCTATGGTACAAATTGTACATATAAAGTAAGGGTAAGTGACTAACACTCCAGACAGCGTTGACAACCTTATTCATATGGATTCTATATGTACAATCAGAAAACAGGCTAGCCTAGGGCTCATTTGAGGCTAAACATCCCTCAGGAGAAAGAGAGGAGAGTCCAGTGCTTAGAATGCTCATCTGAGATGTGGGTTCAAGTCCATGCTCTGCAACAGACTTCTTGTGTGACCTTGGGCAAGTCACGTAGCTTCTCTACAAGACCATCTTCATTTGTAAATTGGGGATATTAGCACTTCCCTACCTCACAGCAGTGCTGTGAGACTAAATACATTAAAGACTGTGAGGTGCTCAGATATTATGGTAATAGAAAACAAATACCCATAGTACTGTACCTTAGACGAGGCAGGCCACTTGTCCAGTATAAAACCAAACAGTCCTGCTTTTCTAGAGTTTGTCCCCTATCCAGTACTTGGACAACTAGTTGTGGTTTTGTCTGAAATTGGATGGTGGTCAATACATTTTGAAGAGCATGCCGTTCTGCCCCGCAGCCTCTCATGCAAGGTCATGCTGGCAGGGGGTGGAGTGGTACGCTTTTAAAAATGATGCCCCTCCTTTATGGTGTGACCTCACGCAGTGGGTGTCTGAAGTCATACTGACAGGGCTGGGGCTGTGTGCTCTTAAAATGGTGCCACCCCATGCAGTGTCCTCTCTCACACGTGTGTCCAAAGTCACACTGGCAGGGGTAAGGTCACAGCAGAGGCAGGCCCACGCCATTCCCGGAAGTACCGGAATGTTCAGATTTCCTGCATGCGTAAGTGACTGCCCTACCTTAGATAGAGAATGTCAACCTGATTTTCTTCTTACCTACGCTGGTAATTCCATTGACTTCAGTGGAATTATTCCCTGATTGACATGGATGAGAGAGGAGAATCTTGCCCTAAATTTCATTACGATCCTTAAATTGTTTGTTACACAATTACTTATTTTTATATCCTTTTTCATAGAGTACATGCTCTTAAAAGAGAACATGTGAACTTTATCATTTTGATTGACCTCTGAAAACAGGTCTACGCTACAGACCTATATCGGTATAACATGTTGCTCTGGGGTGTGAAAAATCCACACCGCTGAGCAATGTAGTTATCCTGGCCTCGCCCCCAATATAGACAGTGCTGTGTTGATGGGAGTGCTTTTCCCATCAACACAGCTACTGCTTTTTGGGGAGCTGGATTAACTATGCCGACAGGAGAAACGTCTTCACTAAAGCGTACAGTGGCGCAGCTGCAGCGCTGTGTATGAAAACAATCCCTCAGTAAATACAACTCAACAGATCCTTTCTTTTATGATTGCATTTGAAGTGAGGCCCTTTAAGGCAAACTTCAATCTCATAAATTTTAAAGGGCCAGACCTTATCTGTGGAAATTAGCAAGTGATGGTTACAAAAACCACTTCATTCTCTTGTGTGTCAGATTGTGGGTGACAAAGGGATCTGATGCCAAAGGTTTACTGCTAATGAAAAAGTAAAGCTCAAAGAACAGTCTTTCAGACAGTATTTATGTTCTGATTCAAGACCTCAATTACGAAGTGGGGCTTCTTAACTGTCAGCATGTAATTGCAAGTATATATAATCATTTAGAGAGAATTTATCAGCAAATGGGTAATTTAGCTAAAAAGTAAAATGTTTCTGTGACTTTCTCCTGCAAGTGAGCCGCATGCTACTGCTTAATTCAGAGTAGTTTGAAGCTTCAGTCCTGGACGGTAGGGGTTGGGGAATGGCTGCATCTTTTGCTCTTTACATATCAAAATAATATGAAGCAACCACAGGCACAGTTGGGTCCCAACCAGCCATGATTACTAAATATACACAAACCTAACCTGGCGTAGCTAAGTACATGCTGCTGCTCTGACTGATTTCAGACAGCTTCTACAACATACAACACAGTGACTGCTACTAGAGGGCTCACAAACTGTTTATAGGTGTAGGATAACATCCCTATATGCTGCAGGGATCAAAGTAAGAATATTTTGGAATGATTACAGTAGGGTTGCCAATAGGGGAAAGCACCACCCACTCAGATATGCCAGTAGAGGCTTGAAGGAGTGTGTATTGTAGATGCTATGGCAATGCTACTGACTAGTAAATAGTTTAAAACCTGTGGTGTCACATAGGCTTTAATTCATAAAAGTGTGGGGTGTGTGGGGAGAGACGACAACTTGTATGTGGCTGAGAACTTAAAAAGACCACACAAAACAGTGATGATTCAACCTGGTGATATTCTGAACAAAAAGATCTCAACCATGCATGCAGCTGCTTCCATCACTTCACGCTGACTCAAAAGACATTTTAGGCTTCAGAGTGATAGTCCTTGAATCTTCTATAGATAATTAGTAGCAAGTGTTCCCTTCCACCAGTGTAATCCCCATTTTACAGAGTGGTAAAATACTGACCTACCACACAGGGATTTTGCAAGGATAAATTTATTAGTGTTTGACATGTGCAGTTCTGTGATGCGGCGCACCATGAAATTATTGGATTTTTTTTCTACAAGAGAAGTGCTAGTTCAAACAAACTAATTCAGGGAAGTCCTATGGCCTGAATCCATGGGGGTAAAAGAAGATAATGCTTAGATGCTCATCTGCTCCACTGTTAATTCATTACAAAATAGAATGTAAAATGCAGATGGGGGAATGCATATGAGAATGAAAATTGGCTCCATTTCCATTACATTTCTATTCCAAAGAGAGAACAAGGAATGGAATGGGGGAAATGGGTAGGTACATTGAAATGCTTCTTCAAACACACAAATTACTCAAGTATACAGGATTTTTATGAAGTCGTCTCCCTGATTTCTGAGCATCATTTACTAGCTTTCCTTCACAGCAAATTTCTGCCCAAAATAAATATATTCTCTTTAGTTAGTGTGTGTTGCTTCTCTGTCAGTGCAATACAATTCCAAGTCTCCTCTGCAGACAGGATGATTTTCTCAGCAATCTGATATAATTATATGTTGAAGCATGCAGTGAGGGACTCTCTTTGGCCAGTGATAAAATGACAATGATTGTACATAATTGCTGAAAACAATTTTGAATTTTATTAATGAGCTGCTCCAAACAACATCTTGTAGACTATTGTCTCAGTTAACAGCCAATTCATAGAAGTTAAGTGTTCAATAATTTGCATTTATTTGTCCCTATTTATGCTGAAATGGCACTTGTCCATAATTGCCCACACTTCAGATACCTGGTGTTGCTTTTTAGTGGGGGTTTCTCTGTAAGAATTTAAAAATAAACATACATGACTTAGAGCTGTATTGATTAGCACCATCCGGAGTAGGAGTGGCTGCTTTACCTAGACAGTCATTTCTCTGAGTTTTTGTGGGGTGGAGAAGCAGCAGGCATCAAGAGCACTGTAGATGAAGATTGAACAGATACTGAAGTTGATCACAGGGAAGTGATTTAAATATTGCAAAATTAATTATTTTTTTGCTAGAGATGTGTTTTTGTGCCTTTTATGGTCTTGATCCCACAAAGACTTGCATGCTTAACTTATGCATTGTTGCTTCAGTGGGACTACTCACAGAGAGTAAAGTTAAGCACATGAGTAAACCATAGGCCCCTGCAACTGTGTCTACATTATGAGCTAGGGGTACGATTCCCCTGCTTGTGTACACACATACTCACAGAAGCGCTCATTGAGCTAGTCTGAGTGTAAACTGCAGTGTAGATGCAATAGCACTGGTAGTGGCAGCAGAGGCCTGGCTGAATGGTGCCAACTACAAACTCACTTGAAACCCAAAGTGGGTATGTGCTCGGCACAGCTAAGCCATGCCACTGTTGTAACCCATGCTACTGCGAATCCGCTGCTATTCATACTTGCACTAGCTCAGTGAGAGAGAGCACGAGTATGTGTACGTGAGCAGGGGACTCATACCCCTAGTACATAGTTTAACTGTTACCGCTGGGAATTTATTTATCCCTGCCAGATGAGATTTGCTGTTACCATTGGAAACTGGAAGTAAAGAAACTAGCGGTCAACTATGTCAAGCATATTTGAGTATAGATTGTTTGTAGGTATAAACTCAGATATGCATACTCTCAAAGTGATGAAAACTTTAAAATTAACTAGTCTGTCAAAGAGCAAAGTCTATTTACTTGTCCTTTGCATGATGAATAGAAGTAATGAAAAAATATAAAGCTTACTTGCTCAAGGTGAATGGGAACATAGAATATTGCAGGCGTGTGTGTGTGTGTGTGTGTGTGTGTGTGTGTGTGTGTATCTTTTTGGCAAGCACATAATATCATTAGTTTGAGCCCAAATTTACACACTCCCCTTTCTGAACATTCACAGCTATATTGGAATAAAACTATGGACTCTTCTCTCAATTCTGGTATTATCCAATGGGATACTCTGTACTTGCAGATCCTTCAGTTTTCATGTAGTGTGCACCCTAACCACCTTATAAGTGAGACACTGCAGAGAGATCCTTCTAGTTCACCCTTCAGGAGCTTTCTGGATTTGTAACACTAGTTAAACATCTTTTCATACACGTAAGAGTATCTTCGTAAGCAATTCACAGCTTTCTTCCAAAATGTGTAGTCTCCTTAACTTCCTCTTGGCAGTGGTGGGAAAGGATTAATTACTGCCACTTTCCTTGAAAACCAGGAGGCCTGCGTTCTGGGCCTAAATATAGTAAACTTGAAGGATATATTTCTATGAACTTCCCTTTCTCTTATACTCCTTGCTCTGAAAGTTGGGATGTCATGTACTCTGTGGATTGGAATGCTTACTGCCTTGATACAAATCAGTACAGCAAGTACTGGTGACTTGCAGTGGGAGGACTGCATCCGAAGAAGTGGGCTGTACCCCACGAAAGCTTATGCTCAAATAAATTTGTTAGTCTCTAAGGTGCCACAAGTACTCCTGTTCTTTTAGTGGGAGGACTGAAGTTCCAGCTTAGCTGGACACATTTTGGTTAATACTGGTCTTAGTTGCAGATCTTACTGACATGTTCTAGAGATGCTGAATTCAAATCTGGGAAACAGAAGAGGTACTGGGCAGGGCTGTGTGCAATTCCCACATTTCTGAATCATTTTAAAAAAAGTTTATTTAGGTTGAAGGTAATCCTGGTAGCTACCAGGAATCCGAATGCTGTGGACTACAACTCCACGCTGGCAGATCTCCAGACAAGAGTACTTTATGGTGTGTCTTCCTGACCCAGCAGTAAGTGGAGGATCTCCAAAATATCAAAGTAGATGATGACACACAGCCTCCCAGAAAAAGATGGGAGGGAAAATACACAACAAAACCCTAATTTTCCCGGGGTTGGATCTTCTATAGTTTCCTCAGTTTTTACCATAGTGAAAAATTGAGACAAACTTACCACGTTCTTCACTTTTTACAAATCTAGTGGAAACATGCAAGTGGGAGAGAAGATTTTCACACAACTCTTGTATTTATTGGGTATATGCTTGGGTAGAGATTGCTTCGAGCTTCCTGTAGGTGGAGTTACACCATATAAAATGATGATTTATCTGAATGCCAAATTTAGATTGGTGAAGGGTAATTCTAAGGAAAACAATACAAAAAAAAAAACAGGAAAAGAAATTGCTTTCCTATAATGACATCCTAATGTTATCAGATTATTCAAGCATAGGATAGATTGTTCTGTAAGAAGTAAAGAAGGGTTCTAACCACAAAGTTAGAAAATGAACTTTCCAAAAGTGCAGTGTGTTCAGATCAGGGTCTTGGTTTGACCCATTATAGGGATAGCAGTAAGCTGCAAATTTGTATCCAGATCTGTGAAGCTTTCTCAAACTCCTGAAGCTGTTCAGATTTGGAATAGTTACTCGACCCATGGCTACTATTTAATTATCACTAAAGTTGTACACTTTCATAAATAGGGAGCAGATTCTTCAGTAATCAGACCAATGTCTTGATCAAGCAAATAGCAAGATTCTAGAAGGTTGTATTAGAAGGGTAGATGCTGTAATTTTCTGATGCATAAACTTGCTGGTGAGGGCGAAGATGGTGAAACCTTATTGGCTGTGAAATTCCTAAGGGAAGCCGTGTGGGTGAAGAAAATGAAATGTGCAATGTCCCTGTGTATCACTTTTTCAAGGAGGTGCAAATAGGAAGCAGTTCTGGTGCTATAGCCATGCAGATAAATGAATTTTTTGCTTATCTGATGAATTGCAGGAATGTTTCCACAGATGCTACCTGATGTAATTAAATATGGAAGGTATATCTCTCTTTCCCCCTTTTCACCCTCCATTGCTGCTGCAAGCATTGCCTTTGGGCCTGCTTGCTCATGATGTGTAAGAATTTGGAATTCAAGAAACTCCACTCACAAAATGAAAGAGCTCATCTTAGCAGTTGCACCTTTGAAGCTGGTTATAAAAGGATTTGTCATGATTTTTTTTTTAACCTGTGAATGAATACATTTGCTAATGAATTTCTTGCCTGTGATGTCTTCCACAAAGAGTTTAAAGGAGAGGGGAAGGGCCAAGAGCAATTAAAAACAGGACTTTAAGAGCAAGTAGGTCTTTAATGAGCAAAAATGTAACCCTTGCAGGCTGTTGTATTCTTCCCACTGGTTCAAAATCCTGCAAATGGAGCAGCAATAGTTTGCAAGACTCAAAGGAGGGAGGGTTCTTTGCTGTCTGCAGTATTTTTCCAATCTTTGAACTCATCAGTTTATAGTCCTGGTTTCTTTCAGCTTTTCTAGGCTACAGTAATCCCACCACTGAATTTCTTTCAATCTTCCATTTACAGTTCTCCCCACCCCTTCATAATACCAGTAACAATTTAGCTGGTGAGGTCAGCTTTGAAGAGACAATGTAATTAAACAGGTCTATAATCAAGCAGACCTATAAATAACAATCATGGAGTAAGAATCTCTGAATATGTTCTGTTTCTGGCACCCTGGAATCTCAAATGTAGTCCTGAAGCTATGGGTGGGCTTGAACACACCTGCCCTACTGACTGGAAGATGAGGTGCCTTTTTGCTGTGTGGGAGGGAGGGGGAGTTTTTCCTTAAAAAGAAAAGAAAAAACATCCAAACATAACTTGTCCATTTCCCTCAGTTCTAAGGCAGGGGACTCATTCATCTCCCTCTTTTTGGTACAGATGACTTTTTTCCCCCATGAGGGAGCACTTTTTTTTTTTTTTTGTAACTTGTTAAACATTTTCAACAAAAATGCCTTTTTTTGGCAAAAAGTCTAGTTTAATCCAAAAGTTATTTTCCACTGGGGGAGGGGGAATGTTCTGAAGGAACATTTGACTAATTCTAATTGAAATGCTTTAGCAAACTTCATGTACAATCATCAAGCTATTTAAGTCCCTGATCCAGTCATTTTTATCTTCAGTATAGCCATAATCGTATAGCTAGTGCATATTGGCAATGTTGACATTGACAGGAAAATGGGACTAGCTCAAAAATCTCCTCTTTCTTCTGTGACCTTCACCTGGAATTTGGGTTAAATTTATTCAGTCTGTGTCTGAACATTACTTAAGCCCTAAAATCATCCTTTGTAAAGAATTCTCACCATAAAAAAAAGTTGAGATTTTGTGACACAGCAGGAAAATGGTGGCAACTAAAATAGATATTTGTAAAACATGAGTTTAAGCAATTCTAATTATTATACTATTCAGTATTTGAGGATATTGAGAGAGATTGTAATTCAATGGAAGTATGTTCTTCCATTAAAAGTTACAGTAGGATCTTTCTAGATTTGGATTTTTTTAGCAGTGCCATCGTAAGGGCAGGCAAATCCCCACCATTGCTGGAAAATAACTACACCTCTCAATTTCTCTTTTTTTTTTCTTTTCTTTTTTTCCTGAGACTGCAATGAAAAATAAGGAGATTTGATTCTCTCCCTGGCACTACTCTTTATACAGGGCAGATTGTGATTTTACAATCTGGGCCTTCGTATTTCATGGGCTGCTCAAAATATATTACCCAGGTTGCGTGGATTTCCCAGTCCAGTCCTGCAAACAATGCCAATCTGAAAGCCCAGAGTGCAGTGAGGATGTGTACGAAGCTGGGAGTGGGAAGAAGGTATATCTTCTTGAGACCACCACTTCTGAGGTTCTGAGACAGTGCAGCCACAAAAACCTTTGAAATGTCACCTGTTTTGACTCTCACTAGGCTGGAGTCACCATACTCCACCTTGTTTCAAGAGAAATTGCAGCCAACATCTCATCTGAAAGTAAATACACCAGTTGGCTCAAAATTTTATTTATATTTTTTTACTTATTTTCAGGAGGCTAAAAAGTCAGCCATTGATAGTGGGGGGAGCAGTGCCTTGGAGATACAGGAACTGCAGTGGGCTCAGAGCAGGAGGGAGAAGCAGCCAGCAGGGGTCCCATCTGAACTGGCTACTTCACAGAAATTGACTGGCCCTGAGGACCTAAGAAGCTACAGGACCATCAGGCAATGCCCAATGGCCTCGCCACAGCATGCTGCTATTTTAGTTATTGAGCAATGTAAGAGGGTGATTATTCTTGCTTTAAAACTTTTGGTCATATTTTTGAGCTATATGTTTTACACTTTTCTTGTTCTGTAGATTCTAAGCTATGATTTCCTGTAGGATGGGCCAAGATTAACATTGTGGAGTAAAATGAATTTCTCCCCTCTTTAAATTATAAAATCTTTCTAAGATCCTAAATCTGTAATGCAATATGTATAGACGTGCAAATCAGCTCTTCCTTTACTTACCTGAGTATAAAGTTCAATATTTGTCTTATAATAGATTATATTATTGTATACAGCTTGATTAGACCATCTTCCCACACTTCCTGCTTTGATTTAGGTGCTGGTGATGCCATTAACTGCTGTAGGGGTGATCTTGAATGGAGGTCTTGAACACAGCGAAGGAGGAACTTACTTTCAATAGCTTAGTATTAAGAGTTACATAAACATGGATATTTTAAGTACACACCTCTGTTTAGTTAAAGCTATAGTCTGCAAACCTTGCTTACCCAGTGTCTCTCAACTTCAATTATTTGCCCTTGATGATTTAGGATCTTTCATTAGTGATAAGTGATGCAGTGGGCAGGCAGGGTTGTAGGAAGGCTCTTCACGGAGCAAGCATAGAAGCCAGTGTTCCATGTTAAGAGGCCTGTGTTTTTGTTTAGTAGCAGCTGCTCACCAGTTTCCATTCCTGAGCTCCAGGTGTCTCACCATATGGGGGGGGGGGGGGGGGGGGGGGGGCGCGATAGCTCAGTGGTTTGAGCATTGGCCTGCTAAACCCAGGGTTGTGAGTTCAATCCTTGCAGGGGCCACTTAGGGATCTGGGGCAAAATCAGTACTTGGTCCTGCTAGTGAAGGCAGGGGGCTGGACTTGATGACCTTTCAGGGTCCCTTCCAGTTCTAGGAGATAGGATATCTCCATATATTATTGGGGGGAGGGATAGCTCAGTGGCTTGAGCCTTGGCTTGCTAAACCCAGGGTTGTGAGCTCAATCCTTGAGGGGGGGCCATTTAGGGATCTAGGGCAAAAATCTGTCTGGGGATTGGTCCTGCTTTGAGCAGGGGGTTGGACTAGATGACCTCCTGAGGTCCCTTCCAACCCTGGTATTCTATGATTCTATGTCCCTCCAGAAACCCAACCCTCTCTTTCCAGTCCCACTCTTCAAACTACAGGATTAGAGTTCCTTCACTTACCAATGCTTGTCTGTTTATCGCTAATGGCTGAGAGGAAGGGCATTTCCTGGGGGATTAATGATTGGGTACAAGGAGGTGATGGCCTGAGACACAGCACTGTGTGTCAATCTCGCTGGTCATTAATCTCTGCTAGGAAATAGCATTTGCCCAAGGCCTATCTTGTTTATGTAAATTGAACATAAGAAGAGCTCTTCAAAGTGCATTTTTAGTGCAACTCTGAGATGCTTTTGGTGCTACCATTAGCACTTGATGACACTGATATCAGGATCAATCAATTGTGCACTGGGTGCTTCTAAATCCCCATCATCTGAAAAGTGACATATGACTAGAGCTGAGTGAATAAGCTGTAGTTAACCGTAATGTCAACTAGTTGGTAATAGTTGCCTTGAATTGATTCATTATTCAAATTTATGCAACTAATTTTTATCTCAATATTTTTTTCTTACACTGTCAGGACTGATTGATACTTTTCTGTGACTTTCATCCTCAATAATTGAGCTTTTTAGGTTAGTTGTGATTGGTCACATAGGCCATATTGTTTCTGATTGCATTGGCATGACTCTCTCTTGAACTGAGCTTGAGGAAGCCTCTGGAGCATTACATTTTTCAGGGAGAGGTATCAACGGAGGATCAGGGAATTTTAGAAGACACTAAATCTGTGCTTTCTGGGCCGCATCGCCCTTGTTCCTGGAAACACTATCCTGCTGCTGGATTTATTGGCTCGGTATAGAGTTTAAATTCAATTTTTTCCCGCTTCTCCTCCGCTGCCCACCCATCCTCTATCTCCTCATTATTTCCCCTCCCTTCCATAGTATCTGCATCTCCTAACAGTAGTGCAATTCCCATTACCAATGAAGCATATGCCTTGTACTCTTTCATGGAGACTTTACTTTTGTTCTCTTACTCTGCGTCACTCAAAACTTATTGCTCTTTGTGTAGGGAAAATCACAATGCATCCAACTCAAAGTTTTCTCTGAAGACCTGTCATAAGGGGAGGAGAGTTTAGTGGCCACTTTTCTCCATCATGTTCTGATGAACTCCGTTTTCTCAACAAAGGGGGCCTGACTCTGATCTCAGACCAGTGTAAACTGGATGGAACTGTTGAAGTCAATGGAATTGCACTCTTGCAAATCCGTGTGAGAGTAGAACAGGACCTCAGCATCTTTCCTCAGAATGCATATTGGAAACTATCCTGGCATTCTCCCCTGCATCAGGGGAGGAGGGGTTAAGAGAATAAGCAGGTCATATTGTTTTGTGTTCTCTTTCGTTAATGTGCCAAATACCAATAATGTTTAATTGACAGAACTCCATGAATAACAAAGAACCCTTCAGAATCTGAGGCTGGAATGGAGCAGATGAAGTGGGATGTTACTTTAGACAGGATTAAATAGCCATTAGAAGGGATAGAAACCCTCAGGCTTCAGAGCATAACCTAGCCACTAACTGGGGCCTAGGTGAAAACTGTCCCTGGACCTATGGGCTTTGGACCTTCCTCTGAAGTAGCTGGTACTGGTTCCTGTCAGAGACAGGTTACCAGACTGAATGGACCATGAGTCTGATTAGGTATGACCATTCCTGTGTTTTAAGCCACTTTTTAAAAATCCAGCTGTTCTGGTGACAACCTGAGGGATAGTCGACTGGCATATTTTGATAGATCAGAGAGCGGAGAAAATAATTACTCCTTCCAATAACTACTATATGTTTAAGGGCTAAGTACTGCTTTCCTTTATTCACATCAGTACTGACACTGAAGCTAATAAGGAAATTATTCACAAGAATAAGGTGAGCAGAATCTGGATCTAGATGCTGATTTCTCTTACAGTGATATAAATTGGGAGCAACTCCTTTGGAGTCGAGAGAATTCTAGATTTACATAAACATACCAGATCAAGATTTGGTCCTTGACTCATAATAGGACAATATGCAGATTGATCTGGAATATATATAATATATATATATATAAATATATAATATATTTTTTTTTTTTAAAAAAAGCACACACATGACGTTGAGACTCCAAATTAATGTTATGTCTGAGTCCGTGGGGGCATTTTAGGTAGATTAGTCCTTCCATCATGCTGAAGTTTATCATTGAAATCTATCCTATTCCTGCTATTTAAAAAATGTCCCCAAACTGTAATATAACTCGCTCTTTACTACTTGTTTTGACTATTAAATCATATTCCCATAATCCCCTGAATCTCTGTGTTTATATTGATGTTGTCAGTCATCTGTCATGTAGGGTAGAGCCCGCCTGGTAAAATAAGAATTCCCTTCCACTTGGAGAACTGCTTCACTTTTCTGTCTTATTTCCTTACCAGATTAACAAAATGGCTTCCTGTAAAAATTCTCTTCATTGCAGTGGGGACATTAGATTTATCAAATGTGGGAGATCAAAACTGCTGGAGAGACAGACCACCCCATATTCAAGATGTTCCAGTGAACAAAAGACCCCGCGTATTAGGAAAATATACATTCTGTCATTGTAACACAAAACTATTAAATATAAAACTGTCCCTCAAGGCAAAACTTTTCATTTATTTTACTTCAAATGAGTAAGTTGTTTAAGATCTACATTTAACCACTTAGTTCATCTTACTGCAGGCAAGAAAAATTGATTTATTTCAGCCCTTTTGTATTTGTGTTTTATAGTCAGTGGAATGATCCTTTGTTTTTAAATTAAGAAGAATTCATTTATTTAGATGGAAGCTATTTCACTTGCTGGTAACTGTAATCTTGCTTTGGAATGTGCAATGCAATAATTTAACCTTTTTGCACTCATTGAATTGTGGACAATTTAATGTGCAAGTAGGTTTCGGACCAGTTTTGACATCTGATACGTACCTCGGAGAGATGGCTGCATGGGGAGCCCACATGCCTGTCCTAATTGAAGCTCTTGCTTGTTTAAATTGGATGAGAATATAATGGTGCTAATAAATGGACACTGGAGCGTTCTCTAGCTTCTTCAGGAGAATATTGTGAGATTTTGGGGACTTAAACAGAGAAAGACAGGAACTTTTGAACATATCCTTGCACAATGAGACCCCAGTTCTTATCCGCACCTGTGGGAGCTACTACAGTAGAAATATGCTGCAAAGTAGAGGGTTTTAAAATACTTCTTTAAATCAAGATGCTTGGGGGCATTGGGATATGTTACGTACACATTCCTATGTGTATAATGTTGTCCATACTGTTGGAGTGGGAAGTGCATATCTCTCAGCAGGGAAGTGGTTTTGATTTCTGCTCAGTATGGGCTATCAGCAGAAGATGTGTCTGATTTCTGTTTGTCCCAACTGCTTTACCGAGAGGACAGAAAGGACATGGGGAAAACAGAACAAAGCAATGAAGAAACTTGTATAGAGTGCAGAAACATTTGCAAAATGATGTGCTTGTGAATGTGTGGGTGGCGGCGCGGGGGTGGGGGCGGGTAGGATGTTCTGTCTTGTCAGTGTTATGTCTGCTTGAGATCTTGATCTGGAAAATGAAGGGAATGAAGCCGTGGGAGACAATGGGCACACAAGAATTAGCAGTAGCAATAAAAATCAAAAGAAAATAAAGCCCAGCACCATCTGGTCTAACCTTGTGCAGTGCAAATCAGTCATCTTGGGGGACACATGGTGCTGATTAAGCTTAAAACTGCAAATCTAAATTAGTTGGCTGGTGGAAAACTTCTTTTTATATTCTAAGCTTTGCAAGTTTTTGTTACGTTGTCTTAAAAAAAAAAAAGTCATCTAAGTATGAATCTTGTGTTAAATCATTTGGGAGCGGGGCTTAAAGAAAGAGAGCAGCAAGTATTAGTAGTGACAATTTTTTTTTTAAAGTCTCTCTCTTTCTCCTATGTTACACTAATTTTATACTGGCATAACTCTGTTTACCTCATTGGAACTACGCCTGGTTTTTCCATTGTCTTCAGTGTTCTTAGGATCAGGTATAATATAAAAGCAGTATAAATGAACTCAGAATTGTACATTGTTTGGAGAGGAAGGGATGATTGTGTGACTAAGACTCAAATCTTCTGCCACAGACTTCCTGTGTTACCTTGAGCAGGTCATTTAGTCTCCCTGGATGGGATCCACAAAGGGACGTAGGTGTTGCAATGTTGAGCGTCACAGTGCCTAACCTTTAGGTGCCTAGAAACGACACAGGAACAACACTGCGACCCACAAAATTGAGTTAGTTACCTAGGCTCCTTATGCAATGACTGGGGAGAGAGAGGTGCCTAAGAATGTGATCCACAATAGCCAGCACCCTAGGTGACTCCCCCTATGCTAGCCAATTGGAGATGCCAACATTTGGCGTGTTTTTCACTTTCTCTCTCTCTCTCTCTCTCTCCCTGGCCCAATGTTATAGTCCCTGGGCTAGAGAAAGGGCAGAGAGAATGGGAATGACTCTGTAGTCCGGTAGTTTGAGCACCCACTTGGAGACCCCAGGTCCAGTCCCCCCTCTCCAATAGGAGAGACTGAAGGTTTCCCCCCGCATTGGAATATCCCCTCGTTCAGTGGTTAGACCATCTTCTGAGAGTTAGGATTTGAACAAGAATGTCCCTTCTCCCCTTCTGGCATTGAACCTGGGTCTTATTCCAGGTGAGTCTCTTACCAGTGAGCTTAAAGTTAAAAGGTGGGTACCATCACCACCTGCACCTCATCCTACAACTGGATTTTGAAAGAGACCTAATTTGGTATGTGGCCTCTGAGCACACCTGCTGGATTAGGCCCTGCACCTGTCTTCCCTTGGTTTGTGAATCACTCTGGGGCTTAGATGGGAGATAGGCATTCAGATGCCTACAGGGGGGCAGTAGTGTGCATGTCCAGAGGCAGGAACGTAAGCACCTAGGAAACTTTAACTCTGAAAAACGTAGACGTTTACTGGGTTCGGCAGGAGGTTTGTGGAATGTTGTGGAGTGAAAGCTGAGACTTAAGTGCCTAAACCAGAGATTTAGGTGCCTAAGTATCTTTGTGGCTCCCACCGTCTGTGCCTAAACTCTTCATCTGTAAAATGGTGGTGATGATATTTAATTTTTCTCATCCTTTGTCTCTCTTGTCCACTGGGATGGCAAGCTCGTCAGAGTGGGTACTGTCTTTAACTTCATATTTGTACAGTGCGCAGTACAGTATCGTCCTGGTTTCAGTTGCTGCCTTTAGACATGACAATAAAAGTTTATAGAAGTTCACATCCTTTCCCCTCAGTTGCTTCTAGTCCAGAAACAAGCATTGCCTGTAGGGTTTATAATGAAATTCCCCGTGTCTGTGAGAGACAGTCTCTTTAGTGGAACAACTGCTTTATGTTTTAAAAGCTGACTTATTTATTCAGTCATTGGCAATACTACAATGCTCAGAGGCCCCAATCAGGATCAGGGCATCATTGTGATGGGTGGTATATCTATATATAATATGGATTCTGAAAAATATGTTAACCCTAGCCCTGGATCTAATGGGAACTTTGCCATACAATGAGCCCCAGATTCCTAAACAAGTAGAGATAATTTTTATAATGAATAACTAGCTAACTTTGCTTACATGGTAAATCTCTAATGTCACCTCTGTAGAGGTCAGCATGACACTCTTTACTGAGGGATGGTCATAGATAAACTAGTATTGCCGTAATAAACAGGATTTAGTTTAATTCTATTCAGCACGTTCTCCTGTAGCGCACACATTTCTCTGCTTTCATCTCTTTGTCCTTTCTGCCTAACTACAGATTAGATTCCCTTAAAGAATTGGCAACCATTTTCCTGCTATGTCTTTTTGACCAATAGAGAGAGAGACAGCAACGTAATCTAAACAGTTCAAGGTGTACAGATTGCAGTCAAATCCACCATCTGCTGCCCATTTCTTCTGGGTGACTTGCCAATATACTAGAGATATGGGATTTGATCCTCCAAAGCCCATTGAAGCCAATAATAGGAGTCTTCCCATTTACTTCAGTGGGCTTTGGATCAGGCCCATACTACAGAGTCACAGCTAGATCAGGATGTGTATATGATTACTTTTGTGTTGTTATGATGTATTATTGTTTTGCATGTCATAAGTCAAGATACATTTCTTGATCAAATTATACCTCTGTCTGCTTCCCCATAAGCAACTTCATTTAAAAAATCACACTAATTTCCTTCCTAATAGCCCGGACATTGAGCAAAATGATGCTGGCAACTGGAAACTGGCCAAATCCAGAATATTGAACCTGAACCTCTTCAGACTGAGGGGCGGAGGGAGGGGGGCGGCGAGGTAGTTTTGATTTGATTCCAGGTGGAGCTGAATTTTCCCCTACAGTTTTGGTCTCAGACCACATACAAAGGGAGCCCGCCTTCTGGTTTTGGTCAAAATCTCACCAAAAATATGTGCTCCAAAGTTTTTTTTGGCCTAAATTGACAGAATTATTATTAAAACAGCTATTCTGATGAATCAGGAAAGGGGTCAAGAAGATGCATAAGTAATGGGCTGTACTCTGAGGAACGTACCTGTGTATGGATCTAGCACCTAGATCTGTATTCAAAGGGGACACTTCACATGTGCATGGTTGACTGTTGCACCATTCCACCGATGGCCCTTCCAGATGACTTTCTGTGGTCAGGGATAATGTGCATAAGGAAGGGGTGACGAAGGACACGTATCTTCCTTCTCTCAAACCCACAGAGAGCCCCTTGCTTGCTGAAAGAAGGGTCTTAGTAACAGCCACTGGCCTAGGAGCCACATTGTCATAGAGCTGGGGCTAAAACCTGTTGGCCTTGGAGACGGGGTCCCGCTCCTCCCAAGGGAGAAACAGTTTTCAATGTCCCCATCAGAAGAAAATTATGGGAAACGGGGAATTAGCTGTCGTCCCCCCACCCCTGGATTTCTCCCACAGGTTTTACCATGAGGGAGCACGATATGGCCATTAGTTTCTATTTAGGCAAAATTACCATGAAGTAAAAGAAGGAAGGACTGAGGAAAAATCTGAGTAGAGACTTCAGAATTTAGCCCATCACTAGTAATCTTAGGCTCCAGTCCTGGAAAGGCTTAAATATATGCTTAACTTTATGCACTCTGACTAGTCCTAATGATGGCAATGGAACTACTCACTCAAAGTCTGCCAGGGCCTCTCTAATGTAACACAGTTCAGCTCTGTTAAATAGCACCTACTTTGCAAAAAGGTTCACCATATTCTCATATCCCACGGAATTCAGACCCAGCTCTATTTTAATTGAAATTCAAGAGTGGTGGTGATGGTGCGGGGGAGGGGGAGGTTTCTGCCAGGAGGTTAAGGGGAGTAGTTTCTACCCAATTCTGGCTTTCACAGCACGCTCACACTTACTGCTTTTCTCAGTGCAAAGGGTTCCTGTTTCCTTAACTGCGGAAGCAGAGAGTTATTTGTTAGTTAACGCCTTTTCTCTCTCCCCCTCCCCCAATAAAATAACTTGTTTAAAAGTCAAAAGGGGTGGGGGTGGGGGAAGAGCTTCTGGGGCATTTGCTTCACAAATTCTGACTTGGATTACTGCCAACCAGTGGGGGGTATGATGCTGTGGGAGGAGAGAAGATGTAGGTGTACTAATTTATTTAGCAGTTGAATTAACTGGTTTGTTGTGAGCTTTTGAATGGTAAGCAGTCAGCTCAGCAGGGGGGCTTCTCCACTGTGTCTTGCGATGCGCGCGCCTGCTATTAAGTGTTTATAACAGAATAAAAGCATATTGTGTTAACACACTGTGTATTTAACAAGCAGCATGCCTCTTAGCCAATCTAATAGACATCCTGTGCTTGGATGGAGAATATAAGAGATCAGTATAGCCTTTCTTTCCTTTTTATTAATGCAAGGACTGTTAATCTTATTGACCTTTACAAGTCTTATGAAATAACTGAAAAGCTAGACTTATGCATTCAGTAGCTTTTCTTAAAATTTAGATAAGTGGTGCATTGGCAGAGCCGTTGTGAAAGCTTACACCATACTTGTCCTCACTGCGACTAACTCTAGTCAGTTTTATTGGTCTGTCACTTACATGAGGCACCAAATATACACATCCAAAAAATAAAACCTATATTTTAAAAGTGGCCTGCGAGGGATTTTCATAAATAACATTTTTTGTTGCTCTATGATGTACAAATATTTCTTTAAAAGTTTGCTTTGTTCCCTGCCTCGTTGCTTTTTAACTTTTTGAGGGATCAGGAATGTCAAATCTGGTTTTGCTGGGAGATCTTTGCGGATATGACTTAACTCGGTGATTGGCACCTGGATTAGCTTGGCCCAGGTGTGAGCATTCCCACAGCAGAGCTCTATCAGAGTTTGTTCTTGCACGTGGCTGTGTGTGTCTGGGGGCATATCCTTGTGTTTAGATGCTCTAGGATTATTTCCTGGTGAATTGCCGAAGAACATGTCTGTCCTTCAGGGAGGTTCTGGGAAGAGCATTGGAGGACCATCAGCACTTATGTGATTTGGCCTCACTGCAAAGTGAATGGTTCCAAACTGAGCAAAGGTGGAGATCAGTCTTTAACACCTCTGCTCCCTGCCATGCCAGCTAGGCTGGGCTTAAAACACCTCCAAGCCTGGGTCAGAGGCTTTTCTGGGGCGGGGGGGGGGGGGGGGGTTGGGGGGGGTGGGCTAAAACCCTAGTAAGAGTCTGGGTTAACTGTGAAGTGAAGACATTCCCTGGGAGGACTTCACTTATCCATTTATTCAAAATACTAGTTGGTTATTCAAGCTAAATAGATGTTAACAAAAACAACACACTGTTTAAAATACCTGTCTGACAAAAAAGTTTGTCTTTTCTCAGCTGCTCAACTTTCACTCTTTTGGGTCTTGTGATTCTGCCATTTCACTGCTCATCCTTCAATCTATCCTCTCACCCCTTGGGGTGGATTTGGGGACAGTGGCGAGGTGGCTGTCAGTAAGACTGAGTTGTTCATTTGCTGTCTGGTACCACCTCTGTTCAGTGAACTAGGACTTGTTCATGTTTTGTGTATTTAAAAAAACCAACAAAACCTACACTAAGAAAATATTAGACTCCACATCTCTGATTTCTGCTCCAACATGGGAAATTAACTTGCAAGCCTCTGGATGTTGGCTCCTGCTTGGCCAAGGGACACATTATCTCCTGGAGCACTCCTGCTGGGGTGATCCTTGAGGCTTTATGTAGTCAGCTAGCCAGCTGTACGTGTTTCTAGAGAAGGCCAGACTGACTCCCAAAATATTCTGTTTTGGTTCTATCTAGGTTCTTTACATCATCCTCATCATCATTGTATCTGAGCGCCTTCCGAAAGTGCATTAAGTGATGTGACTGTCAAGTAGGGCAGGGCTGGGGGAGAGAGAATCAACCATATCTCTGGGGGAGAATTGTGCATGCTATGTGATGTTTTGGTAAGGTTTTGTGGATTTTCTTTTATATTAGAGTAGGCAGGTTGAAGAAGTTCACTTTGCACTTGGAGTAGAGGTGATCAGGACTGGCTCCAGCTTTTTTGCCGCCCCAAGCAATGAAGCCCCATAAATAAATAAATAAATAAATAAAGCTGCAATCGGCAGCACTTTGGTGGCAGCTCTACTGCACCGCTTCGTTCTTCAGCGGCAATTCAGCGGCAGGCCCTTCCCTCTGAGAAGGAGTGAGGGATCCGCCGCCGAAGACCCGGACGTGCCACCACTTTCCATTGGCTGCCCCAAGCACCTGCTTCCTTTGCTGTTGCCTGGAGCCGGCCCTGGAGGTGATGAAATTTATGATGGTCCTTAGTTCCTGAGGGAGTTTATTCCACAACTTCAGACCGGCCTCTGAGAGAGCTCCATCTCCCACCCAGATGAGCTTTGTTCTTATGGTAGGAAGTTACATTTTGCCAGAAGAGTAGAGTTGATGACCAGGGTCCTCATCCCAGAGCTTTAGGCAGCCTTAAGTGTCTTGGATCCAGACCATTTATCAACTTGAAGATAAGGGCAAAGACCTTGAACTTGACTTGATATTCTATGGGAAATACTGGAGAGTACAGTATCGTTGTGCTTTGGTCTAATTAGGATTTAGCATTTCTGAACAGATCATATTTAACACTTTAAAGTCAGCATAATTCATGGCACAATCCACAGTGCTTTACATGATGTCCGCAATGCATGTTGCCAAACATGGACTCGTGGAGAAATACTGTAACCCTACAGATAATAATGTTGCTTCTCTCTGTTATATACAAAGATTGGCAGTTCTGCCTCTGCCCACGCATTTTTAACGCCACTGGTCTCTTTGCCTTCTGGTGCAGCAGTTCAGGTTAGCTTTTTGCCATAATATTCGCTAACTCTCAAATCTTTTGATTCTCTTCTGATACCATTTTACTGTCATTCATCTCAGTGAAGTTCCTCCTGACGTATGCTGGTGTGAGAGGAGAATCTGCCTCTAAGCCTTTGAAAAGTAATTTTTGCTTAGTGATTAGAGCTGTGTGAAACCCATTCCATTAGACTGAAATCAGAAACATGGGGAGCCTTGAGTTTTCTCCTCTAAAACTCTTCCCCTGCTCCCTACTTGAAAACCTATCTTCACCACGTCAATATATTTTCTACCAAGGCCAATTATTTCACATGATAGTATTAATGTATAAGTTTACATGGTTGTCTCAGACAAACACACAGCACCCAAGAGTAACTCCACTAAGCTCTTAAGCAATTGCCTTTCCCTACAGAACCTCATGTTCTGTAAAGGCTAAGTGTACATTTCATATAATTAAGAAAAAAATGCTGTTTCAATACAGCTTTACAAACAGCAGGCAATGAGCCTGCTTTTCTCTTTATCTGTAGACTGGAACCAGTAAAGGTATTTCCAATGCATCTCCCTGCACTTCTTAGCCTCTGGAGAGGTTATTACCAAAATGCCTGAAAAGAAAGGGAATGAATGTTTACCTGCAAGAAAAAGAAAATCATGAATTTTTGAGCCAGAAGAGACTCCAGTATAAATTGCAAGAATAGGGAAGTATGAAGCTAATGTCTGAAATATTTCCAGATTAAGGCTTAACATAGTGAACACTGCTGTACTGTATGTAAACAATAGTATTTGTGTTGGAGCACGATCAAAGCTCTTTCTCTTTAAAATGACTGAAAAATGAACAGGTCTACTCTTGGAGACTATAAAATGAAATTTGCTGCTAATCACACGGAAACAGGCCTCTTTTCAAACTCCACCTGTTCAGCATAGAGCTACCTCACCCCACTACCTATAGATTGTAGAACAGAGTCTCTGTTCAGCAAACATAACTCTAGGGTTGCGTTTACATAAAAAAGTGTGTAAGAATAACCATGGGTTCTAGGATAAAAAACAGTTAATCTTTTGTCAGACTGAGAATTGACCACCCGTTCTTCTTTGTTTTCTGTCTCTTTGCCCATATTTAACCTATGATAGTATTTTACTTCTGATCATGATGACTTTGTTTCCTTAATAGCCTCTTGTGGGGGACTTTGTCAGTGGCTTTTTGAAAGCCCAAGTAAATGATGACCACCTTTTTTTCATTTATTCACTGTTATGTTAGAGAATTCTAATTGATTACACAGGCATTATTTTCCTTTGTGCTGATTTACCCTTGACATCTTATGTTAGCAGGTTACCATGTCCCGTAGGTGCTTTAGAATAGATTTCCTGCTGCATTGTAGGAATCTTCTGCTACATCAGCTGATAGTTCTAACTTTGCTGTTGCTAATGAAGGTACTCTTAGCAACTGCTGCCTTTGATTTGTGGGATTCAGGGGTCGTGCAGAAAACTGCAGCATTACAAACTTGATTCAGTTCCTGAGCTTCACCCATGATAGACCATTGGAATAGTGAAGGTTGTGTTTGTCGCTCAAGACCTGTAGATGGTTATGCAGCAAGTCAGTGTCATGACCAGGAGTAGAGTCTAAGACCCTAACCTACAATGCTGTCCCCAGGCAAATCATTTAACCTCTTATCCCTGTCTCTGTTCTTCCACCTGTAAAATGGGAATGACAGTAATATCACCCACCGTGGTAGGTCAAACCACACAAAGGGCCTCATTTGGAATTCTTTCCAAAAACCAAAAATGCCTGCTTTATCCCAGGGCTTTTCTCTTCCCTAAACATTCTGGAAGTAGCATGCTGTGATCCAGAGAGACTGTTTCAGACTACCTCAGATTGAAATCCAGAATTATCCTGGTACCTCCCCAGGGGTCTGCCTCAGTCATTTTTTCAAATAAAAAAGAGCAATGTATGAAAACTGAGCTAACCAAACTGCAAAATGGGTTACTTCTCCCTTCTTCTAGGAGAGACTGTCTGCCCCTCTGGCACGCACAAGGTCTCTCACTAATCTAGGAGAATGTGAGGTTTATAGATCTTGTTTTCCCAGCAAGTCTTGTCTCAGTTTAGTATCAGAAATTGCCTGCCCGGGAACTACATTTCCCAGCAATCATTCCATACTCAGGGGACGGGGGGGGAGGGAGGGACGGAGAGTTCTAGCCTGTCTGGCACTTGGTGTTGGTGTTAGTGGTGTGTGCTTCTCTTTCAACAGAAACTATCCTCCTAAGACCACTTTTGTCTTCTTCAGTGACTACTTCCCCTGTCAAAAGAGAGAATCTGGAACATCGTAGCGCTCTCCGGTAGTGCCCCAGCAGTGTCCCACCAGCCCTACAGGGACAGTACATACCATTACAATAATACTTTGCTTTCATATAGTACACTTTGCTAATAATGCTCAACCATCTTAATAGATACATGGAGAGGACATAACAGGAAGTGTCCAAGAGTGGGTTTTTGTACCCTGGTATTTCCTTGTGCACAGTTGAGTTTTTATTGTGGTTGCTTAAGTTAGCCAGCGTGTATTTACTTGTTTTGTTTATTTTCTATTTGATGGGAGGGAAGGGAGTATTTTTAAAAGACTGCCATAGCTGTTGCATTTGCTGGCTTGGGATCCAGTGGGAAGTGCCAATAGTAAAACTATTTCCTGACTAGGGCACCTTGGAACAAGTCCTGAAGATAAATGAGACTTCCCAAAGGGAAGTGTGGGTTTGAGGGCCAGTTGACAGGTCAAGCCATGGAATACCTGGACCTGTTTTTTTGTTTTGTTTTTTTTAATTTGTTCTCAGATATCTGTCAGACACTTCATGTAAGATTTGCCAAGGAGTTAGCCAATTAGAAACTTGACTAGCGATAACCTACGAAATGTTCACACTTGTATAACAGAACTAAAGAGTGTATCATTCTTAGGTGGCGGTCACTGGGGCGACATGAGAACATCTTGGAGGAGGCCTGGCATTCCATCTAGCAGAGTAGTATAAATGAACCCTCCAGGAAGACAGGCACACAAATGGAGTGCATGTGACAGATGGTCTGTGCAGGGGATGATTAGACAGTGTGTGGTCTAGGTTAGTATGAAAACCGAACTCTATCAGGTTGGAGGAGGGTGGCTATCAACCTGAATATTAAAAGATCTCAAAGTATCTTTAATTGTGATGCTGAGCGTCATGGCTTAATTTTTAGGTGCCTAGAAAACCACAGGAACAGCAGTAGATGCCCAAAGCCTGAGATGGGCGCCTCGGTGCTTTATACAATGAAAGGGTCGAGATAGGTGCATAAGAATGTGATCCAAAAAAGCCAGTATGCTAGGCCGGGAGATGCTTAAACAAGCCAATGAGAGCTGTGTGGGATAAGTCCTATCCTCTTGTGGAGATAGGAACCTCCTGATAGCCCAGACTTGGGTGTCTATCTGCTTGTGACCCATGAACGCGAACCTCTGTCTCAGAGTCAGGTGGCCTATATGCCTAGGTCATTTCTTGTGAGAATGAGTTAGGTGCCTGCTTTACTCCACACAAAATGGGTGTGTGAGGGGCATGCACCCCCCTTATTACTTTTAGTCCAGCAGGTGGAGCACTCTCCTAAGAAGTGGAGTCCCAGGTTTAATTCCCACCCCTGCTTGATGAGGTAAAGATGTATGAACAGGGGTCTCTCACCCCTCAGGAGAGTGCTCTAACCACTGAGCTATGGGGTGTTCTGATGTGGGGCTCCCTCATTGTCCCCTGTTGAAGCTGTTCCACTTTGGATAAAGTAGTCATTGAGAGGGGGAAGAGAGAGAGAGACAGACAGACTCTAGTCTGGTGGCGAGGGCACTCATCTGGGAGGTGGGAGACCCCAGGTCCAGTCCCCCTGCTCCAGTGATATGGATTCGGAATGGGGCCCAATCCAGTAGGCAGCCTCTGAGCACCCAGCAGGGAAGATAGGTGTTCACCCCTCTATCTTCCCTCATTCATGGACTGCAGTGGTGCTTAGATTTACCCTGAAAACTGAAGCATCTACAGAGTTAAGTGGCAGCTTGTGGGGGTTATATGGATTATGGTGGAGCATAAATGTGGTGGTTATGTACCTAAATACGTTTTGTAGATAGGACCAAAGTTATTCAATCACCTACACAGTCTGCTGTGATTCGTGCATCTGGGATATTTATAACATGGGTTAAATGTAGTTGGGATACATGCCATCATAGCCTTGTCTCATTAAAAATACTGTATTTTATTGTAGGTAGTAAGCCAAAGAGAAAATATTAGGGTGATGTGGAAAATATAATTTTAATTTAAATATTGAAGGAAATTCTGTAGGGAATGTTGGCTGCCATTAAGTAAAAGGATGATTTTTTTTTTTTTTTTTTTTTTTTTTATAGGATGTTCTTCCCAGGATAATGTTAATTTACAGCATGCAGAGTGAAATTCATCCCGGTTCAGAGGACCAGCATAAGGTTACCATCCTCAATATAGAGTTCAAGAGGGATGTAAGTGGAGCACAGGTCCTCTGCCCTGGGGTGAATGTAGCTCTTAATGAACAAGTTGGGGTGTACAGGTGTGTGTGTGTATGTGGCCTGCTTGCAGATCTCTTGCTAGGTCCTTAACCTGTATATCCAGACAGATCACCTTTTTGTCCACGACTAGCAATATTATTGTGCCACCGAACCTTTTGGTACTCACGTGTTCGACAGCTGTATAGCAGCATTCCTTGTTACACATGCTCTGGAATTCATTGGTCTTCCAGTCCAATATGCCCGTACCAAGAAAGCTGGCAAAACCAAACCAGTGCTGATGAAGGCAGTTGCTGGGTTCAGCTTCGAATATCCTCATTTCTGATCTTGTTCTGCCACTTGATGTGGAGCAGCTGATGAAGACAATAATCAAAATATCAATCCTGTGTTCTTTAGCTTCTCTCGGCACCCACATTTCACTCCCATACAATCGAGTTGGTATAACTGAGGTTCTATAGATCCAAAACTTTCTAGCCAGCTTGTTGTCATGACATCCCCACAGAGGCCACTGAAGGGCTCAAAACTTGGCAGCAGCTGCTGTTATACGAATGTCCACATCTGTCGAGCCTACTCCAGCATTGTCTATGACACTGTCCTATGAGTGGAAGTTTCCACCTCTTCAATGTCCTGTTTGGATAGATTAAAACTGAGCTGGTTATAATCTGGTGCTGGAGGCTGCTTGATGGTATTATCCAAGGACTTAGTTTTATCTGCATTAATAACCAGACCAATGCACACTGCTTCTAGCCTGAATAGATCAATCAGCTGCAGAGATTCATCAAACTAAGCCAGCTAGACAATGTCATCGGCGTATTCAAGATCGCAGAGCATAATGGTGTTTAGCACAGCACCACCAACAGCTGCCTCCTCAAGCTTATCCATCAACCAATCAATGCCGATACTGAACAAGGATGGTGATGGAACGCAGCCTTGCCAAACTCCCATGGAGATAGAAAACCATGTTGTGTATCTGCCTTCGACTTGAACACAGCTTTGTGTGTTTAAAAAGCTAAGTGTTTCTACTAACTCATCTAATGGAGATCTTCTGTTAGCTCACTAGGAGCCTGTGGTTTTGAAGCCAATGCTTGTGGGTTGTACTCTTGTGGCTTTGGGTCTGAAGCCATGGGAAGGGGGTGGACTTCAGAGCCTGAGCCTCCAGCCTGAGCTGTAACTTAAAAGCACTGCTACACAGATGGACTTCAGTATCTGACAAGACACTCCATTCCCTGTCACGTCTACTAAATTTAGGGTGGGATTTTCAAAAACATTGAAGTGGTTTAGGAGCACAAGTCCCTATCTCACTTAAGTACTTTTATAAATTTCACCCTTGGTAACTGGGGAGGGTGGGGAGGTGACCTGAAAAAAAAACACAAGCAAGCAAAACAGTTATCAAATTCTGTATATTCAATGTATATATCTGAAAAAGAAAGATGTCCACTTTATTTACCAACACTTCAGCAAAGTAAGGTGGTGCAGAGTTTTTTGTAATGGCTTCAGTAGACTTAACCTTGAAATGTGTACTGGAGACTGTAGGGCTCATTTGTAGGCTTGAGGGAGACTTCAATGACCCCTATCTTAACTCAGCTGTCAAAAAGACAAATTTACTCCTTTCCAAAATCTCTTATCATTTATCACTTCTGGTTTATTCTGAGAGCTCAACAACTCACTTTCAGTTACCTACAAACACAGCTATGTATGATAAGGGTGCATTTGCTAAATCATTATGGGAAATGAAAGGTAGAGAGATTAACTTCATGTTGACAGCTTTCTGTTGCTGTCCCAACAAAATGTTCTCCCCCGCGCCCCTCCCGTCCCCCCCAAAAAAGACTCCAAGAAGTCAGTTAGTGTAATGGCCAAATATACTTAAAATTCCCAGCAGTTCTTAAGCTGAAAGGAATATCTCAAAAAGAAATACTACTACTAATTTAGCCCTTTGGATAATGCAAACACTCATGTATGATCATTCTTTTAAGCATTCACTGAATCATAGGGTTTGGAGATGGAAAAGTCTTGTGAGGTGATATAGCTCATTCCTTACCAGTCAAAGATTGTTCCCTACAGAATATTCTCTTGTGTTGTCTAGTCTAGTTTTGAGTGTTTTGAAGTTGTGCAATTTCCACCTCTTCCCTTGGGGAAACTACTCCACTATATAATATCTTACTGTCAGGATGTTTTTCCAAATATTCAACCTAACTTTTCCCTTTCTTGCTTTCATTCTATGACTCAAGGTGGTACAAGGAGCTATAATCTTAATCAGTTCCTTTCCTTCCTTTGAGTAAAAGTCTGTGACCGAACTCGCACACCGGGGTGGGGAGAGGCCTACAGCCTATTTTAGGGTACACCTACACAGCAAATTAAGGTGTGAAGTAGGAACACCTGCGGTAGCTTTAATTTAGCTAGCCTGGGTAACAAAATAGTCATGAAGACATGGCTGCGTGAGCGTCAGCACAGGCTAACTGCCCCGATATAAGCCCATTGGGGATCCTGGATATATACTTGCACTGCTGACCTTCGCTGAGGTCTGTGCCATCACTTCTCCACTACTATTGTCCTACTACCAGTGCTACAATCATGTCTTCACTTGCAGTATAGATGTACCCTTAACTGTTCCTGGAGGCCTGTTTAAGTTATGCCAGCCCCTTTAGGCTACCCTATGGGTCCCAGCATTGCCTAGAATCTCCACAATACTGCCGTCTCACCCACAGTCTTGCCCCTGGTATATCCACAATGGCAGAGCTTGGGAGGGGGTCCTTGGAATGCAGTCTTATACATGTGCCTACACCAGAGGAATCCTCACTGGATGAGTATGGGTCTCATAAGGCTTCTTTACATCACCAGGAAAAAACACCGGAACTTAAAATAGGCAGAGTGTGAGTGAGGATCTCACCCTTGGTGTTTACACCTTTCACAAATGTGGATGTTAATCTTACTTTATCTTAGCTGTAAGCCTGGAAAATACCAGTTTTCTAAGGATTAAAGACTAGAACTTAGTCTTCTGTTAAGAAAGCTGGTAGCACAGCCTACCTGTAGCTTCCCTTATTGGGAAGAACTGCTTTCAATGCAGAATGCTGTTTAATGACCTCTCACAGTTTTGGTTTTAATTTTTTCCTGGATAGTTAAAAAGCAAATACTGGTGGTACAGTAGGGATGGCAAACTCGTAGCAAAGGTTGCTTTAATTGTTTAAAGATTTTACCAGAATTATACTACCTTAGGGGCCAGTTCCACTGTATCTACACAGCACAAAATCCCATCTAGATCAACAGGCGATTTGCCTGAATAATCAAATCAACTGCAGAATCAAAAACTATGCGTCTACTTCATGTTGGGTTGCATCATATCCATAGATGTACATTCTCATCTTGCGGCTTAAGGTTTTCCTTGCTCTCATGGTGACCCCTTTGTATAAAACTGAGGCTAAATCTCATAGGATAGGAATGCTTGCTTGTTTGTTTGTTTTTAGTATTAAACGTTCTTTTTTAGCTTTATATTGGAGATTCATTTTAAATAATTGGATACTACTGCTTAGTATGGATTTTAGTGTTTAATATGGGCTGTTGCCTTGCCCTTGTTCTATCGCAACAGCGTATATCAAGGATATATCCTCACTTTCTTGCCTCAGTTGTCCAGTTAAGGAGACAAATTTGTGTTGCTTTTACCCCTTCCTTATGTTTCTTGGCCACTACTCTGCTTAAACTAGTGTAAATAGGGAGCAACTCCTCTGAAATCAAGTTGCACTAGTGTAAGAGAGGCAAATCAAACCCCTGTATACTATAAACACATGGGAATATTTAGAACTTTTTTAGAAACGGTGTAGTCTTGGCAGGCTGCCTGTCATGTGCATACACTGTTCTTTTGATACATCAGAACAGAAGCTCAGAAAGACAGCTAGGAAAAAAGAAAAAGGGGTGAGATGAATAAAATGTGGAAAAAGCGAGCAGCAAGAAAAATGATTTTTAAAAGGGTTGCGAAAAAAGAAAAACAACAAAGGAAGAAACATGTCTGAATTAAAGTGCTGTAATTTTCCAACCTATTGCCATAGTGATTGCATTTCAGTCTCTGCCGTGCATAAATTTGACTGGAACAATTTACCTGTATTGTTCACTTCACATCATCAGTCTACTTTTCTGTCTTGCACATCAGTCAGCCGGGCTCACTTCATTTACTACCATCTGATATCATTTTGTATTCATTTCCCTGCATTCCCATTTGTTACCAAGCATTCCCTTTTTAAACTCCTATGTATCAAGTTCAGCGAGTCTGTCTACGTGTAAAGTAACCCTTTCTCATGCTGGAGAAGCTCAGTGGGCCTACCTTCGTGAATGAATGCTCAGCAATGTAAGATCTGCACTACTGAGACCAAAGCATTCAGAATTCCAGACCCAGGTTAACAGTTTTCAGGCCTTGATCCTGCTGTCCTTGCTCAGGCAAAACTCCCACTGTAGTTTTGAAGTCACCGGAGATTTTGATGGGCTAAAGACAGCTGGATTGTGTACATAATCCATCCAGCTCTCGCACTTGAAATGGGTAGTTTCTTTCCAACATAGGTTAGTCTATTTTGGTGTGTGGTGTGGTATGAAAAACTGGCAGCAAAGAAGTATAGCAGAATTGGAAAGCTCAGAGATGTTGGTTTTAAAACAAGTTAAGATTGATAAGAAAACAACAATCTCTGATAATGGGCAAGCCTGCTGAGCTGACATTAAACACATTTTTTTCCCTCTCAACTATTGTTCGGTAACACTGGTTGCCTTAAACCACTTAGCACATCACTTTTCTCAACTCATTGCACACTACAGTATTAATATAGTTCCTGTTCCAACATTTAACTTTGTTATCCATACTTCCATTGCTATTGCTTTTGTGTGTGACTTTTAGCCCTGCACTATCTTGCCTCTGCTTGAATGCATAGACATGTTCCATTTCTATCTTAGGGATTTAGGATACATCTGTCACCGTAATGTCTAGGTGACCTGATTGAGCATTTATGCTAAAAGATAATTAAGAATGAAAAATAGGGAAAAAATATCTTTGCCACAGGATAAGTTTTCCAGGCGAGATGATCTTTGTCAAAGTCTTACTGTAGAGTTGCTCAATTGGAAAGTTTTTAAAAGTGAGACTAACTCCTCCCACTTGCTTGCTGTCATGATCTCAGTATTGCCAACCCCCAAAGTCAACCTATCACAATGCAGATCCCCAGAAATCAAGAGGTTGATTCTATTGTGGTTTTTGGTCACTTTTGATTTTTTTTGTATGTATTTTTTTAAATTTTCCCTGCCCCCCTCCCTGGTGTGTGGGTGGCAGTAAGTGTTTCAGCTATCTCCAATGCACAGAGTTAGGTGATTCTGGCCCCTGCTGCAGGAGCGCTCGCTTGACTGTCTGAGAGCGCAGAGCTTCTCACCAACCCCCATAGTATAATAAATAAATAATAAATTAATTCTGTCCCCTCCATGCCCGGTTCCATCTCTGCTCCTCCTGTAGCTCCACAGACTCTTCACCTTCCTCTCCCAGCCTGAGGTGGGAGGTAACTGCAGCAGAGTCCTCTTCTCTCCCTTCCCACTATTCCTTCCAAAACTCTGGGGTGCACAGGGAGAGTATTGCAGCTGCACCAGCCTTCCTGAAGGTGCAGAGTCCCCTCCCATCTGTGCCCTGCTAGCTCTGTTATGGTTCTTCCCTCCTCCCCCCACCATCTCTGCAGGGTCTGGTGCTAGTCTTTCCCATGTTCTTTCTCAGGTCAAGGGCTCACCACTTCCCAAAGCAACAGAGGTCCTGTGGCACCTTTAAGACTAACAGAAGTATTGGGAACATAAGCTTTCGTGGGTAAGAACCTCACTTCTTCAGATGCAAGTAATGGAAATCTCCAGAGGCAGGTATAGATTTTCATTACTTGCATCTGAAGAAGTGAGGTTCTTACCCGCGAAAGCTTATGCTCCCAATACTTCTGTTAGTCTTAAAGGTGCCACAGGATCCTCTGTTGCTTTTTACAGATTCAGACTAACACGGCTACCCCTCTGACACTTCCCAAAAGCTTTTCATGCCCTTCTGCCCCCTCAGTGCATTCCTGCAGGTAACAAGTCTTGCCTTAAATTGTAACACAAGTGTGGTGATGTCACATGCCCTAGCACTGACTTACCCTGTAAGAAAATTGTGCTGCTGCTGCGAATACTAGGACAGGTGGCAATCCTAGAAGACTTGCTAGAGTGAAACACTGATCACTGAAGTCTCAGGCCCTGTCTCTACTGTATCTTTTTTTTTTTAATGTAACTACATAGCTATGCTAGTGTAAATCCAAAGTGTAGATGTGCTGTGTTAGTGTAAGGCAGGCCTTGCACTAATGTGATTTAGTTTTGTAAAAATTACTGGGATAAACTATACCCGTGCAGTGTGTCTACAATATGGGGCTACACTACACTGATGTATTTATACCAATGTAAATTTCCCAAATCTAGACAAACCCTCGTTTTTCAATACAGTGATGTTTCTCTGTGGAAAATCTGCCTTTGCTGTCAAAGATTCCACTGCACATGATAAGTGAGTTCTATAAAACCTCATTTTATCCCTGGAACCATCACACCACAAAACTATGACAACAGCTAGATAGGCTGACAGTATTTTGCTTTAGAGTTATAGAGCTTGTTGGAGGCTGTTTCTTATCAATGAAGGGAAGGTTACTAGCTGTGTTTTATAGGGCTCATTGTGGATTATTCTCTGTCTGGTCAAACTTGCATTTAAAGAAAAAATATTGTTTTTCTTCCCAATAGAAATCAGTCTGCTGCTTTCTAATGAACCATTTCTTCATTTAAATGTTTCCTCTTTAAGAGGTTTTACTGCCTTTTTTTATTTCCCTAGTTTAAAAGCAACATAATGAGTGCAGCTAGGGCCCCTTAAATACAGAGGCTTGCTGTGCAACAACATGATTCATTAACAGGTAGTTGTGATGTAGGGTCATCTGGCTCCCAGAGCTCAGAGCCTAAGAATTACAAGGGCTCAGGGGCATACAATACCAATTCCCAGTTTATTAGCAACAAGAAAGAGACAAATCAGGCAGGATTCCCTTACTGGGTTCTGGGCTTCTTACTGCAGTACCCACAGGCTCTTTCCAAGTCTAGCCCTCCCTGCTTTCCTTCTGGCAACTCTTACCTCCTTTCTTGGAGAGGGAACCCAAACTGCCCTGCTCTTAAGAAGACGGCATCCATCACATCTAGCAAAGAACTGCCTTCCTCAAAAAGAACATTCAAAATATTAATGTTTATTTCATTTTTGTGGATTTGCTTTAAAGTCTCAGGTGAACATGAAGATGATTACCACAGAACCTACATTGCCCAGGACAACTATTTGATTTCCATCAAGTACAATTTGTATAGGATTTAAGGGTAAAGTATTTTCAAGTGAGTTTCTTCGGCTCGTGTTTTTTTGCTGCTTCCGACTTCTTGCACATACATACACACAATGTGCAACTCTCTATATATGTGTATACTAGAGCAAGTCAGGTATTTTCCATCAGTTTCGGATGAAAAGTGAGTTTTCCACAAAACTGGCATTTTTTTCCCACAGGAAAAAATTTGATGTTGCTGAGATTTTTCACTTTTTCCATTCTTCTTCTTCTTCATGGCAAATCCCAAAGGGACATAGCCTCTTTGTAGATCAAGTGCTACCCAGATCAATCTCTAGCAAAGTCCTTAAAGCAGTCTGTCTGGATGGTCAATATATGTCATCCAGGGTAGTTTTATCACACCACCAAAACTTTTGGTACTCGATCATTGGCCATATAATGGAATTCCTTCGTAAACATGCATCATAAATCATTGGTCTTCCATCCTAATAATATGTCCGTACTAAGAAAGCTGATGAAACCAAACCTGTGAGGGCATCTAAATGAAATATTTCATTTTGGTTCATGTCCTTATAAATTTGAAACATTCTGGTTTGTTGAACTGCACTGAAACATTTGTTCTGGGTCAGTCTGATGTTAATCCATGCCTGCCTAGCTTCCATGGTGCCTCTGAGAGCAGGATGACCAGATGTCCCAATTTTATAGGGACAGTCCTGATTTTGGGGTCTTTTTCTTATATAAGCTCCTATTACCCCCCCCCGTCCCGCCCCGCCCCCGTCCCGATTTTTCACACTTGCTGTCTGGTCTCCCTATCTGAGAGTTGTAGTTTGGATACCTCGTGTCCTCCGTTTGCTTGTATGAGCTGGGTTTCCTGGAAGGACTACATCTCTAATGTTGCACTGTGGCATCCCTTATGGCTGACCTGCCATGGTGCATCATGGGAGATGTAGCTTGGCTGGGGAGCTCAGCTCATGGAAGAGAATCTGGGGAGAAAAACTGTCAGAATAAGAAAGAGGGAGCAAGAGGGATTTATAAATATAAGTAGTTTATAAAAAGAAGGAAGAAAAATTCAGAAAACAATGGGTTCTGTGCAATATGAGCAGAATCAGCTATAAAAAGAGGATCTGGGAAAATTTGTCCATGAGCCATCAATGGGTGTTAGAAGAAATATTATACTTTCTAGTGAAACCCTTGTAGTCAATGTATTGTATGCATGAAAATAATCCACTGAGATTCCCCTCCTCCAACTCTCTACTCTCTTTCCCATTTATGAAATTCAGAGTGTTCTCTAAAGCACAGATAGGGGTTATCAATCACGTCCAATATTAGGTTACTTGCAAAGGAGAGTCATTACCTTTAATGTGTAATAACTGTGCCATGAAGATAATACAATAAAATCCAAGAAATGTAATTTAAAAAGGCTTCCTGCTCAATCCTTGTGTTTTTAAAAAAAATCTTTTATAATCCTATCCCCAGAGTCACAGAAAACATTGTTTACTGTATTCCTTTCTCTTTGTCCCTTATGGGGCTTCTTGCAGTGCAATGCATCATTGGTCTTGGGATGGTCTGTCACTGTGGGTCTGCAAGTTTCAGACATAGTTTTAGAAACATGCAAGCATGGTTTCTATTAGAGTGTAGCTGCTGAGTCTATTGTCGTATGATGGCTGACTGTGTTTTATTAAAATTTGGGCTGTCGATTAATCGCAGTTAACTCATGCGATTAACTCAAAAATTAATCGTGATTAAAAATTTTTATTGCAATTAATCACCGTTTTAATCGCACTGTTAAACAATAGAATACCAATTGAAATTTATTAAACATTTTTGGATGTTTTTCTACATTTTCAAATATATAGATTTCAATTACAACACAATACAAAGTGTACAGTGCTCACTTTATATTATTTTTATTACAAATATTTGCACTGTAAAAATGACAAAAGAAATAGTATTTTTCAATTCACCAAATAGTAATACTGTAGTGCAATTTCTGTATTGTGAAAGTGCAATTTACAAATGTAGATTTTTTTTTTTGTTATATAACTGCACTCTATAACAAAACAATGGAAAACTTTAGCGCCTACAAGTCCACTCAGTCCTACTTCTTGTTCAGCCAATGCTTAAGACAAACAAGTTTGTTTAAATTTACAGGTGATAATGCTGCCCTCTTCTTATTTACAATGTCACCAGAAAGTAAGAACAGGCATTTGCATGGCATTGCAAGATATTTACGTGCCAGATATGCTAAACATTCGTATGCCCTTCATGCTTTGGCAGGGCCATCCTTACCCATACGCAAACTACACAGCTGCATAGGGCACCAGGAAATTTGGGGCACTGAAATTTCTTGGTGCCCTACGCAGCTGTGTGCTGCTCCAGCGGCCAGCCTGATCCCCCAGTTGGCTGAGCTGGCCAGGAAAACTGCCCCCACCCCTGCCCTGCCTCTTCCCACCCCTGCTCCGCCCCACCCCTGCCCCCATTCCACCCCTTCCCCAAAGCCCCTACTCCTAAATAAATAAATATATAAATAAATTAATGGAGATCTCCCATCTCCTAGAACTGGAAGGGACCTCGAAGGGTCATCGAGTCCAGCCCCCTGCCTTCACTAGCAGGACCAAGTACTGATTTTGCCCCAGATCCCTAAGTGGCCCCCCTCAAGGATTGAACTCGCAACCCAGGGTTTAGCAGGCCAGTGCTCAAACCACTGAGCTATCCCTCCCTCCCTGCTCCGCCCCTGCCTCTTCCCATCCCTGCTCTGCCCCACCCCGACTCCACCACTTCCCTTGAGCTAGGTCCCGGGAGACTGCAGTAGTGATCGGGCCTGCCCTACACTAACCGGGCGGCGGGAAGTGGAACGACCCGGCCCCAGCCCAATCCGCTCCGCCGGCTCCCAGCTGCGCCACCGGTGAGTGCTGGGGGGCGGTTCCCTCCTGCCCCCCAGTCCCAACTCTGGTAGCCAGGGGAGCAGAGCGGAGCAGGCTGGGGCCGGGTCACTCCACTTCCCACCACCCCATGAGTGCGGGGTTGGGTCTGCCCTGCAATCACTGGGTGGCGGGAAGTGGAGCGACCCGGCCCCAGCCCGCTCCACTTCGCCGGTGAGTGCTGGGGGGCTCCTCAAGCCAGCCAGCCCCCCTACCCCCGAGGAGGCCTGGGGCCAGCCCCCCCCCCCATGGGGGGCAGCGTAGGGCACCAAAATGTCTAGGGATGGCCCTGTGCTTTGGCCATCATTCCAGAGGACATACTTCCATGTTGATGATGCCTGTTAAAAAATAATTCATTAATTAAATTTGCGACAACTCCTTGGGGGAGAACTGTATGTCTTTCGCTCTGTTTTACCTGCAATCTGCCATATATTTCTTATTGTAGCAGTCTTGGATGATGACCCAGCACATGTTGTTCATTTTAAGAACACTTTGACTGCAGATTTGACAAAACGCAAAGAAAGTACCAATGTGAGATTTCTAAAGATAGCTACAGCACTCGACCCAAGGTTTAAGAATCTGAAGTGCCTTCCAAAATCTGAGAGGGATGAAGTGTGAAGCATGCTTTCTGAAGTCTTAAGAGCAACACCCCAATGTGGAAAACTACAGAACCCGAACCACCAAAAAAGGAAATCAACCTTCTGCTGGTGGCATCTGACTTAGATAATGAAAATTAACATGTCGGTCTACACTGCTTTGGATTCTTATCAAGCAGAACCCATCATCAGCATGGACGCATGTCCCCTGGAATGGTGGTTGAAGCATGAAGGAACATATGAATCGTATGTGCATCTGGCACGTAAATATCTTGCGATTCCGGCTACAACAGTGCCATGTGAATGCCTGTTCTCACTGTCAGGTGGCATTGTAAACAAGAACCGGGTAGTATTATCTCCTGCAAATATAAACAAACTTGTTTGTCTGAGGGCATGTCTACACTTACCTCCAGAGTGATTGATCCAGCAGGGATTGATTTATTGTGTCTAGTGAAGACGCGATAAATCGACTGTCAAGCTCTCTCCCATTGACTCCGGTACTCCACCGGAGTGAGAAGCATAGGTGGAGTCGATGGGGGAGCGTGAGCAGTTGACCAACCCCAGTGAAGACACCGTGGTAAGTAGATCTAAGTACGTTGACTTAAGCTACGTTATTCAAGTAACTGAAGTTGCGTAACTTAGATCGATTTCCCCCTCCCCCCAATGTAGACCAGGCCTGAGTGATTGGCTGAACAAGAAGTAGGACTGAGTGGACTTGCAGGCTCTAAAATTTTACATTGTTTTATTTTTGAATGCACCTTTTTTGTACCTAATTCTACATTTGTAAGTTCAACTTTCATGATAAAGAGATTTGTTTTTTTACAATGCAAATATTTATAATCAAAAATAAATACAAAATGAGCACTGTACACTTTATATTCTATGTTGTAATTGAAATCAATATATTTAAAATGTAGAAAACATCCAAAAATATTTAAATAAATGGTATTCTGTTGTTATTTAACAGTATGATTAATCGCGATTAATTTTTTCAATCGCTTGACAGCCATAATTGATATAGCTGCATATAGTTTTCCCCCTCTTCTTTCTTTAAACAGATCTTTAAACTACATAAAATATTTGGTTAAATCTACTAATTTTAATTTGTTACTTTTTTCCCCACTATGATCTATGCATTTGTTTACTTTCATCCAAATCCAAGCAGAGTCTAAGACTTTTGTGTTCTGTCACTCTGCTATTCACTTCATTTTCCAGTGTGGAGGCTTTTCATTTGCTATTCTTTCCCTTAGCTATTTTGTATCTCTCCCTCTAGAATTAGAGATTGAAGTCCCTAGTTCCCCGGCTCACATTGCTGTGGTTATTACAGTGATCTATCTTGGTGCTGAGCTCTAGCAGGGATCATTCTGTTTCCTGTTAGAATCTGTTTTCCATCCAACTTTCATTTCCTATTGTATGTTCCTTGGGGGACAAAGCAGCTTTGTTAGACTAACAGGACTCTCTTTGGAGTTATTTCTTCATTCTCATCAGCTGTGTGCATAGAAATGAGCAGCAGAGCAATGCAATAAAATGATTCAGCTGCGGTAAGCCCCTTTGGGTCTAAAACTGTAACAAAACCGTAACTACAGTTTTGCCACAGCAGCTCTCTGTATTGCCAGCACAGGCAGTGTGTGGTGGAGACATGGAGGAAACCGGGAAAGCAAAACAAGAAGCAAGGTATTGGAATAAGCCTTCTGTTGTTTTTGAGTCACTAATGGAAAAACTCAACTGAGGGGGGTGACTTACCTGACCTCTTGTATGTTTTAATTGAAACTGAAGGCTAGCTAAGCCTCTCTGACCCTTTCAGCCCTAGTATATGCATGTGATTAAAAATTAAGGTTTTTGCTTGTTTTTTGGCCTGGGGCTTTCCTGGATAGCATCACACAATAGTCCCATACTGCGGGAGTGTGAAGTAGTGAAATCAGCTAAACCAAAAGAGACGGCACAACAAGGTAAGCTTGATGTATTGGCAGGTAATGTCTTTATTAGAAACTCCTCAACATGCCCTAGCTTAAATGACCATGCCAGGAGTTTAGTCTCACTGTAGATTTCTTTTAATAAATTAATGGAAAGAAAATAGAAAGTTTTTTGGATTGTCTCTCCCCCAGAAGAGACATTGCCATGTCTTTGTTTTTAAATTAATCCCTTTTTCAGAGCTAGGCAAATACTGCAAAAAAATTCTTTCACAAATATGCACTCAAACTTTTAAATAAACTTGCTCTAACTATTTTTCATGCCCTCTTTGCTGTGTTTGCTATGAGCATTCAAATGATCCAGCATACAGACATAAATGGTAGCAGAAAGCAAATTTCAAAGTCACATGCATGAGACCTCACAGAATCCCAATATGAAATATTCGGGCCTGAGTGTTCATGCTGGAAGTGCTTAGAAATCTATCTAATCAGATAGCAGCAACTATGTCAGGTGACTTTTCTAACCAATACAACTCAAGTTTTGAAAATTGACTATTAAATACTCACAGTGAACTATCTGTGATTATTTCACAGAGTGTAAAACTCGATACAATTTTATGGAATTCATTCTTTGAATGTATTCCATAAAATTGTATCAAGTCCTATTAGGAACTCATGGTATGTTTGCACGTTTTCTATGAGTGGGGGAAAAATGGTGCTAAATTTATCAAGTTGTATCAGGTGTGAATTATTCTCCTGACTCAAGTTAACAACAAGAAGTTCTCTAGGCTGAAAATCAAATTTTAGGGCCAAATTTTACCTATTGTATTTTTTTATACCATCCTTATGATCATAGTATCTGAGACTTTCAGAAGTCTTTATTCAGTTCTTACTGATTTGAAGTCATTGGACCATTTCCTCTTCATTAGACTAGTGTAAATCAGAAGTAGTTCCATTGTGCATAGTGGAGCTACTCCTGATTTATACTTGGTAAATGAGAGATGGTTTTCCTCAAATGGGAGTTCAGCCTGATTTAAAGATTTTGGAATTTGGCTTGTAGTTAATAACCTTGTTTTAAAGTGTCAAGTACAGAATCTGAGCCATGTATCAGTCCATACCTTTTGAATAACAAAAGTCTGGAGAAATTTTTCTGCACAGCTTGCTCACATACACACACTGCATGCACCATGAAGCTATAGCACTGATATTTTAGCCAAAGATGATTTTAATAATACCCTGCTGTACCTCAGTGTAATTTGCAGAGGAAGATGCCATCCACATATCTCACAGCTGTTTAGATTAGCACTGATTAATTGCTATTTTCAGGACCTCCCTTTTAAGACTGTTTTTTAATCTTCCATATTAGCCTGTCAATCAGCTGAGATACTACTTTATCCAGAGAAAGATAAGCTATCTGCCGAGACTGGTTGCAGATTAGTGTATTTGGATGGGTGGCCAGTACTCAGATCCCTAATAGGCAGCTCAAATAAAGCAGACAATGGCAAGGCAGAAAGCCTTTCGTTGAAGTTCTACAGCACATTCATTGGTGGGAAGTGACATAAAGAAACTCCAGACTAAGAGCTCCACTCACCTTCTATGCAGCCTCTGACTGCTGGGCTACACTCACTTTTGTCTTCTTTTGTGCACCTTGAGTTTTTGGCTTCCAGCACCTTTCTGTAAAGCTAGTCTTTCTGAGACGTGGATTCTCAGGGGGAAACTTTAAAGAACTTAATCATAGAGAGCAAATGCTTATGATTTGTAGTGCAATTAGGAAACTAATTAGAAAGTAACTATTCATTTCAATACTTCAGTTTCAGTAGGCTGAAGTCCTGAATTGGGCTTCATTCCAAAACTGCCTTTGAATGATCTGTGGCAGTGTCTGGCAGATTTGCTATACCTGCAGCCACCTAGCTCTGACTTTAATTAGGGGTGGGCAAAAGGTGGATGTAGCTGGTTAAAATCTTAAATTGTTAACAGAAAGCAATGGGATAAATTCTGCTCTGTTACACCAGTGTAATTCTGGAGAAACTCAATTTCAGTGGAGGTGTTGTTGCAACTGAGAACAGAAATTTGCCCAATGTATCTGGAAGCTTAGGGAAGATATACACTAATGTAGTGATTTAGAATCTTTGTGTTTTTTTTAAAAAGCAATTTTAAGGGAAAAAATAAACATTTAAAGTGACATTTATATATCTCCTATTCTGTTCTCTACAAACTGCATGGATGTCACTTAAAGCTGCGTGAAAGTAACGGGTTTGCTTCATATGGATTTTGTCACACTGTCTTGACAGTTCTGGCTCGCATGCTTTTGTATTGATTGCATACAAACATGCATGACGAAGCCAAGACTCAAATGAAACTGCTCAGCCCTGTTGTATTGCTTCTGCCTATGATTTTGTGGTATCATCTGAAATGGAATCCAGAAGTGGGAATTTCTTTAAATTTGTAGGAGGAAGTGAGGCAGGAGAGGGCCAATGAAGCATTTAATTAGAAGCTCTGTAGTTGAATCAGAGCATCAGAAAAGCTTTTGGGATACTACTCTTCCTTAATGCAGAGGTTTTCAAACTGCGGGGTGCACCCACCTAGGGGTGCACAGAGGAATGTTTGGGGGCTCGGCCCAGCAACTGCCAGGTGGGGCTTAGGGAGGGAGCACCACCTCCACCGCGACTCACTTCAGCGGGACACCCAGCCGTGGGGGTTAGTGTCAACATCTGCTGTGGCTGCACCGATTTCCACTCCCGACAGCCTCCGTGCCCAGCGCTAGCTCCACCCTCAGAGACCATTGCATGCGCCTTTCCCCACCCTGAAAACCCGAAGAAGAAGAGACAGGTATTGTCTATTTTTGTCTGGGTTGGGAGGGCACAACTAAAAATTGTAAGTCAAAGGGGAGGCTCAGCTCAAAAAAGTTTGAGAACTGCTGCCTTAGTGTAATGTTCCTTGTTTGAAGAAAATGACTTGTGTGATTAAGTTGCCATTGTCTCGTGACAGGGACTTCACGCAGTGGAAATTCATCCAGCCAACTTCCCTGTGACCAACATTCACAAAAGATTTTTGTTAGGAAACTAAAAAACACACACACCTCAGGCTCAAATATGTCTCTTCAGAAAGAGAAGGATTTGGGCTTTGGGGATATCAGTGGGCTTAGAAAGGCTTGGATAAAACTCACCTAGTTTCACTGCTTGGCCTGGAACCCACACCTGGCCATTGCTTATGGTTTCAGCTTTTGTTTTGAGACAGTCACACAGCTGTAGTTAGCATGTGCATTGGGGAAGGTTCAGATGGAGGCACCATTAGCCTCCGAGGGGGGTGAGCGGCTGGGGAGGTGTGTATGTAAAATGAGCAGAGAATAGATCACTAGGTTTGTCTCGCAAACTGACAAGCCCAAGGAAGCATATAGCTGAGTTGGCCACTCTGATCCCATGTGGTGGTAGATGTATGAAGTTAGATTTTTCTGTAAGGTATGTAGGCATGCTGGACTATGATCCGCTCTGTCAGATCTGAGTGCTTAGACAGTAGTTGAATTTAACAGATATACAATGACACACCTATGTGGTGTGGTGTATCACTCGTCGTTCTGGGGCCATGCCAGAGTCTAGCACAGGGGATTACACTAAATTTGGCGGGGCAGCCTTAACTGTGAATTTTTCTTGCTTTTCTTAGGCATAAGTTACTACAGTAGCTCCCACACTGTGGTCCGCAGAACATTGGCTAGTGGTCAGTACAGAGCTGCGTGCTTTGCATGGTGCTGATTTTCTTTGTGTCTAGCCACCAGTTGCACTAAAAGACAGCAAAAACCCAGTAAGTATTTCCCTAGTATTAATCTGCTGGGTACCAATTGCTATCCTTGTCACTGGGATGGTATTTTATAAGAATAAGAGGGGAGAAAGGGTCTGTGCAGCAGTGAATGGGAGGGGTGGCATCCACAAGATACTGCCTGTTAAGTTGTAATCCAGACTATGAAAATGTTTGGGAAGCCTTGAGTTACTACATTTATGGTACTTTAAAATACTATGCAGCTTTTTGTATTTATTTTTGTGGGCTTGCTCTGAAGATTTATTCCTGCTGTTAGCTGCTGTGATGACTTTGTCGGGATTGTTATATTGGACCTGTTGCAAGGAGATGAGATATGATTTCAACAGATCAGGGTTGTCTTGGATTTTTGTTCTCCTTTAGTAGAAATTCTCTATCACACAGTCCTTTACCCAACCATTGAACAAGAGGAAATACACTGGAAACCAATTTAATGCATAGACCAGTGCACAACTCATGTAAACACTGAAAGCTTAAATGTGTGTAATTTCTAACTGTATAGGCTTTCCTATGCAGTCTCTTTGCTGGGCATTCATAGAGGGGTTAGTGATGAGAGAGGTGTTTTCATATATCTTATATGAATTTTAGTAGAGCTCTGCTGTGCTGTCCCTATGGGTTGATTGCCCTGTTTCACCCAATGGCTTAGAAATAGTATGGAACCAAAGCTGTTTGCATTGGCCACTGCTGAGAAAAAACAGAGATGGATTATTTTGTACTTCTCATCAGAGGGAGCTGAGAAGAGAAAGCTGGGCATTGTTTAGTTTCATTTAGGTGATAAACTGTAAGAAAGCAAACAAAACGTTTTAGGCTGTGTTCGTGTGTAAAAGGCAATTGTAAATAACAGTTTGGGTTTGGAATGTGATAATGTTAACATTAACACTTCTAGATTATTTAAAAAATTAAGACTCTGTAGCAGAGGGAAATAATGTTGACTTTAATGGACACTGGATCAAGCCTTTAGGCCTGATGGTTCCTCACATGGGGCAGCGGTTGCTTTTTTGCCAGAACAAGGAGCAATGGTCTCAAGTTGCAGTGGGGGAGGTTTAGGTTGGATATTAGGAAAAACTTTTTCACTAGGAGGGTGGTGAAGCACTGGAATGAGTTACCTAAGAAGGTGGTGGAATCTCCTTCCTTAGAGGTTTTTAAGGTCAGGCTTGACAAAGCCCTAGCTGGGATGATTTAGTTGGGGATTGGTCCTGTTTTGAGCAGGGGGTTGGACTAGATGACCTCCTGAATCCCCTTCCAACCCTGATATTCTATGCTTCTTGTGATAGAATCTACAGGACAGGATTCCAGGAGAGGAACTCTCCCCTGGGAGGATTCCCATGTAGAGATGCCTCCTGTCATCCCAAACCAGGCAGATCTGTTGGTGGCCATAGGCTTTGGACCCTGCTGTGCTTCCACCAGCTCTCTGCCAGCATGGCTCCCTTTGAGCTGTTCCACTAAGGTATCCCGCTGTCTAGGGTTACCATATTTAGTGCCTCCGAAAGGAGGACACTCCACGGGGCCCCGGCCCCACCCCCCGCCTACGCCCCCGCCCCAACTCCGCCCCCTCCCCAAAGTCTCCGCCCCCTCCCCTGCTTCCCGCGAACATTTGAGTCGCGGGAAGCCTGAAGCAGGTAAGGGGGGGTGTGGGGGGAGGAGGCACGGCCCACCCCCGGCACCGCACCGCCGGTCCCCAGCCCGGCCCCTGGCACCGCCGGCCCGTCCCCCGAGCCCCCGTCCCGGCACCGCCGGCTGAGCCCCCGGCCGAGCCCCCGAGCCCCCGGCCCGGCACCGCCGGCCCGTCCCCCGAGCCCCCGTCCCAGCACCGCATGTCCCGATTTTCCCGGACATGTCCGGTTTTTTGGGATTTCCCCCCGGACGGGGATTTGGAGCCCAAAAAGCCGGACATGTCCGGGAAAATCCGGACGTATGGTAACCCTACCGCTGTCGCTGTGCAATGACCCTTAGGATCTCTGGGCTCTACTTTTCTGGGGCAGGAAGAGGTAGAAAACGATGTATGCTCTCATTTGGGTTACCTACTCCTCTCCTTGTCTCTGTCCCCTACACCTGCACAGGCCCCAGACCATAAGGAAAGGCCTCAACGGAGTGAAAGGTGCTGCGAAGGTACCCGAGTCCCCTTCTATACACAGATCTAGGAATGCAGTATAGCCACTTGTTTTCACTCAGTCCTCGCGTCATCAAACAGGAATGAATGGCGGTTTGCCTGCGTAAGAACTTCAGGATTTGGCCCATACCTAACATCTTCTGGTGACACTTGGAACATCAGAAACAGTTGAAAGATATTCTATCCTTAACAAACCCTTTTGTCTTTCACTCAGGCTGGTAGTGACTCAAATCTCAGAGTCCAGTCCTGCTCCCATTGACGTTTCTGGGAGTTTTGTTGTCGTCTTCACTGGGAACAGGGTCTGGTCATATAACAGAAGAAAAAATCCCACCATTGTACCAGATACAGGACTGAATTTGTGGGGGGAGGTTGGGGTACTGGGACTTTAGTCCTTTTGGACCAAAGCCTGTTTATTTTATTCACACAAGTAGTCCCAGTGAAGTCAGTAGGATTACTTCTATGAGTAAAACAAGCAATATTTGTCCCTTTGTGGGAAGGCCTAGCCAACCTATTATTGCATACACAAAAATAATTTTCATATGTGACCCGTTTATGGGAAAAATATTGCTAGCATGTAAAAATATAATTCACATTTGCTCTTGATGAAGTAAAACCCCAGGGAAACTGATTTTGATTTTCCTTGATTTTTTCTGTCACATAGCTCTTGGTATAAACCAAAACATGATTTGAGCTTTTTAGCCTTTCTACTTTATTTTTTATTATTTGAATTCTCAGTATGTTTCTGTTGCATTCAGGGAACAACATGGAGAGCCTTTCCATAGTTAATTTATCACCTGTAGTTTTTCATAAGCGTTAAGTCTTCTTGAGCCACTGTTAGTTTCATGTATCAAAGGAAGTGAGTTCAAATCTTGTTATGGTTTTATGTTTATATTAAAATTGATTGTAGCTGATTTCCATCAAGGCAGCAATAGACTAATTCTTCTAAAGTAAAAGAACAGCTAAGAGAAAAGAAAATGAGGTGGGGAGGAAATATCTGCTCCTAAATATTTTGCATGTTAAAAAATCTATCCAAAATAAAATTCAGTCACATGAAGATGCCACAGTAGAAAACAGGGGAGGGGAGGCATTTATACCTCCAATTAAGTGCTTGGCTGATATGAGGGGCTGATCCTGCAAACATTTACACACATGAGTAACTTTACTTGGTGTAAAGTACTCACTAACATTAACTTGAATGGACTTGGTCATATGAACAAAGTTGCTCGCCTATATAACTGTTTGCAGGATTGGGTCCTTAACTGGTCCAGTACAGAAGGAGCCTTATGGTCTCTCTCTAAGCTGCAACCAACCACCAGAGGGCAAACTGTTCCTGCATAGTCTATTTGCATTCCAAGTAGATGCAACTAATTGCTAATAACTTTCCTTAATTACAATGGGTTTTTTCTAACTATAACCCTATGCATAAGTTTCAAGGAGATTCAACTGTATGGAACATCTGACGAGTTGGAAAAAGATGTCTTTGAGTACTAGAGGGAGACAAAGAAACAGACACAAATCAAAATTTCATACTCAGGTAACTTTTTCATTAACTGTCACTCAAACAGTTTGAGCAATTCTTTTCAAACTTTACAGAAACATTGTCCCTATTCTTCAGAGTATAAGCCTATCAGTTCTTCAGACCAAACCAATTTTTGCTAACCAAAATTATAAGGGACTGAAATGGGGCTTATAATGTAACCTGTTTGCAACCTTAATTATGGAGAAATCTCTCCTTCTGGTGCATGTCCTTCATTGAATAGGGTTAGACATAGTCTTCTAATAGGTAATTGGCTTTGGTGGGGTTAGGAGCCACAGGTCATCAGAGGTCTCAGGAGGAGTCTGTAGAGCAGGGAGACTTGCAGAGAGTGGATTCTATCTTTCAAGACAGATACGGTAAGATTTTTCAAAAGCTCTCAGTGTTGGCCTAACTCTGCTCCCATTGAAATCAATGGGAGTTTTAGCAGTGTCTACAAGGAGTGGAGTTAGCCCATGCTGAGTGCTTTGGAAAATCCCATCTTTAATGCAGTTTCTGTTTTAATTATAAGGCTCTTTGGGGCAGGAACTGTCTTTTTGTTTTTTTGTTTTTTTCTGTATTTGTACAGCACTTAGCACAATGGGGTCCTATTCTGTAGCTAGAGCTCCTCGACATTACAAGACTATAAATAATAGAAGGATAATGGGCCAGATTTCCCAGTGTGCATGGCTGCTTTGCACTGCTGTAGTGCCATAGAGCAGCCATGAACCTAGCTTAACCAGCCCGTTAAATTGGGTTTTTGGCTGCCTTGCATTGTGAGAGTGGAACTTAGCCTAAAATCCCAGGCTTGGTCATTCAGACTTTCACAAATTGGTTAGAAATTGTCAAATGTTTTTGAAACATTGTCAGTGGAGGGCATGTGATAAGGCAGCATTGTGCCTGACCTCTCAGAGCCTACTTATTTTCAGTATATGTTTTGCTGCTTTGTCTCTGTTATATGCATCATTTCCTTATAATCCTTACTGTCTCCTTGATCGTTACCAAGGTATTCTCTTTTTACAATTGCTTGGCGGGTGCAACCCAAGGGGAGCCAGCATGATATCTGATTGACTCCTGGCCTGCGGATTACAGGCTGGTGTTATAATTATCCTACATCTGCAATGCAGTGATTTCCAGATGTTTACGGCTTCAGAGAGATGTATTCTACAGGGATTTTTTTTCCAGATAGGTCAAAAGGGCTGGATCAGAACATGCAAAGTGCAAATTCAAGCATTATTTAAAGGAGCAATGTCTGAATGGTGAGAAGTAGGGGATGAAATTGGTGGTTTAGCAAACTGGGAAACTTGTTGACTTTTCCATTTATTCAGCCAGCCCCTGTAATCCCTGAGGTAGAGTGTGACCCTCTGCTTTCTAAAGTCGAGACCCATCCACAGGCTCGTGAGCTGAGATCTGAATATATTGGAGACTGAGTTTTTATGGGCTTGAACAATGCTCTTAATGGGATAATAGCTTAATCAATTTAAACATTATAATATATCCATTGTCATTTTGGAAAGGAGACAGTACTTGTCTGCTTCACCTTTTCCTTCTTGCAAATTTCATTGACAATGTGAGTTACATCCCCCACCAGAATAATTTTCAGCTGATCCTGTGGCTTTGAGGGTATGTTTCTGTACCCCCCGTCTCCCCGGTTAATGAGTATTTTCAGGATGTCTCTTCATACTCCTAAACTTAAGCACAGAGTCTGCAGCCTATGAGGAAATTCTGTGGATGAGTGGGAGGGGCAGAAAGAGAGTGTGTTTGAAATTGGATGGTTAATATACAGATAGGTAAAAGACAAAGGAAGACTTTTAAAGACTTTTAGGAAAAATGCATAGAGACAGATGGAAAGTGCGAGTATGGAGCCAGTCTTAAATTGTAATGTTCAGATGGAGAACTAAAGCCCTTATAGGGAGGTTGTCTACTGTAACCACTGAAGTCTGTGGATGTCGTAATAAATTTTGGGGTTTTTTTTCTTTGCCTTCCGGTATCTGAGCCTTTTGAGTACACTGGGATCATGTTTTCAAGCTTTTCTCTGCAATGACGAAGACTAGAAACTTACTTTAAAAAAAAAATGAAAGCTGCAATTCTCATGTAGTCAATTGTCTCCAGAAGCTAGGGCTTTCCATGGAATGTGAAATATTGCCAGACTTTGATTAAAAATTGCAAAAATTGGCATTCTGGTATAGACAGCTGCCTTTCTAAGGCAGTAATGATTTAAGACAGTAATGATTTTCTGTTTGAGACAGGGATCTTTTTGATTCTGGCCCAGATGGTTTCGTATTGGGTGAGAGTGTGGGATGAACTGAAACTGCTAAGGAAACCTTTTCCATTTCAGTTCTCCAGCTTGATTGTGTAGGAGACAGCAAAATCAAAAGGACAAAACCATCCTAATAGCAGTGTTTGGGTTCGGTTAGAATATGGAACTCTGCATTCTGTCTATCCATGTTTCTCCTCCTTCAGCGTGAATAGTAGCCTATTTAACTGCAGAAGATAATGTGTCACTTTGCCATGCCATTCTTGCTTAGCTTTCCTAGTGAAATCTCCTGCTCTGGCAAAGGGCCAGACTTGACAACTAGCCTTGAAAGCAATTTGGCAAAAACAGTGATTTCCTTCCCCCTTATGTGAGGTTTCTTTACTATGTCTTTTTTACTTGGCAGGATAATTACTATGCTAACTTTGTTCTTAGTGGGGAAAAGAAAGGACAATTGACACAGTGACTCCCGTAACAGGATTACAGGAACAAAAACATCTTACAGCTTTTTCTTTTTGTGTGTGTGCATGTCAGTGAGCTTTTCAGTCTGCCTCTCTGCCCCTCAAAAAACAAATGAAAGAGCATCTCACAGACTCTATGCCTCCTTCTTATAGTTTAATCTGTCATTTCTCTGAGACCTTTCTCTTGAATAAGGTGTGTGTGAAGGGACTCCCAGCTGGTGGTGGATCTGATTGCTATATAAAAATAGCACCTTGACGTCAAAGATGTACACCCTTGAAAGTGCTGCTGTAGGGGAAGAGAGAAAGTATGTGCAAATGAACTAGTTTATAAAGTTGAATGGTATAGACCAGGCTAGTGTTGTTTTTTTTCCCCAATTAGTTAAAAATGAGAAGGACAGTTGGTAGTTGACTTCTCAGCCCTTATCAGTAGGTGTCACTGAAGCCAATGATTGATGAGTGTGCCAGTAACTGTAGGGGTGATTTGACTTGTATACTGCTTTTTCTTGTGTAAACATTCTCTCATGCTCCCAGGCTCTATTTTTTTGCATTTCCCAGTAGTAATACGGGTCACTTACCAAGCTCAATATCTTTAAATCCATGTGTGAACGTTAATTAGTGACTGGCCAATATGTTTCAGCTCTGGTTCATCAAAAAATTTCCAATAGTTCTCTCTGTAATTTTGCACCTAGATTTTCTTCACTTCAGGGGAAGAAGAGTCTGGATTGAGAGATCCTAAACCATATATGTCCTCCTGTTCCCACCACCAGCAGCTATAGGCTCCCCCTGCCTCCTGACTCTGCTTCTGGGGTAGCTGAAATAGGTAATAAAATGAAAAATAAAAGCTTATGCTCTAATAAATTTGTTAGTCTCTAAGGTGCCACAAGTACTCCTGTTCTTTTTGAGGATACAGACTAACACAGCTGCTACTCTGAAACCTAATAAAATGAAGGCACTCTCACTCAAATGCTGCTGTTTTGGAGCCCCCTAATGGGATGTGCAGTACATAATGCAATATGTGATCACTCGCCCCCTTCTGATCTCTTTGGAGATCACAGCAAAACTCCACCCTCATACCATCGTCTCCTATTCTTATGCCGGACCTGATTCTCCAAAATGAGCAGGGCTGCAAGGGGGAAAAGGATTTTGGAATATACGTACACTGTTTACAGTGCAAATTACACCAGGAATTAGTCTGGCCCCACATATCTCCATTTGACTTTAACTGAGTTACATTAGGGCTGAATTTTAAAGCTAATGTACTGTCTTTGAATCACTCTTCACCCTTTTCTCCTGCCCCTCATATACCATTACTTGTCTCCACTTACTGTCTCATGTCTTATTTAGATTGTGACCTCTGTGGGGCAGACACATCTCATGTTTTTGTAACACGCCAGGTATTTATATTGCTGTATAAGTAACTATACAATGTAATCATGGCAATTTAAGCACTTGCTCCTACATGTATCCTTGATCTGTGCCTCATTCTCCACTGCCTTATGCCTTGTGTAGCCATTTACACCTGTGCAAAGTGAGTCCAACATTACCATTCTGATTTAGACGCTTGTAATCCCCAGTTGGCAAACGTTGTACATAGGTGTAAGTGAGTACACATGGTGCAAAGCGGTGAGAATTCAGCCCAGTGTTTTCTGATACCCTCTGGCCCAGAACCTCAGCTTGCACAGCTCCGTTGAAGTCGACAGAGCATACACCAGGCCTAAGATCTGGAGATCTGGCCCAAGAAACATGTAATAGACAGCAGATCTAATCGTGGTTGATCAACATCCCCTTTTCCCTCTCATCAAAGCAATTAGAAAAACTCTCCCACCCTCCCTCCAAACAAAGAATTGGGGAGAGAGAGAGGGGGGGAAAAAAAGCAAAGTAGGATTCTTAAAACTAGCACTTAAAACTCTCCGATAGCACTTGTAAGACTGTCCTCATCCTGGTGAATTGAGGTATTACTGTGGCAACACCACCATGCCAGGAGTTTGTCCCTAACTAGGGTGACCAGACAGCAAATGTGAAAAATCGGGACGGGGGTGGGGGGGTATTAGGAGCCTATATAAGAAAAAGACCCAAATATTGGGACTGTCCCTATAAAATCGGGACATCTGGTCACCCTATCCCTAACTGGCAAGAATAACCATATGTTCTTTATGTAGCAGCATAATATCTTGCCATTAAATGCGCCACTTTACTATTGCAGTAAGGCCTATATCTCTTGCACATTTTGTTTCTGTAAACAGAGGGCTTTCTTAAAACTTGGACCACCTCTAATCAGCACTTGCTCAAATGAGTGACTTTTCAGACCTTATTCATAACTTAAATGCAGGCAGATTCTAAATGGGAGGTCAGACTATACTTGACTGTTTTAGAGGGCCGTATTTCCCAAGGTGTATATGTAGTATCGACTGCTACTTTTTTTTATAGCAATGAGGACTACAGCCCACTGTGCAAACAGAAGAAATTCTGCCACATGAATAAAAGTCTCTCTAAGGGCTGGTCCGTGCTAGAAAATTAATCAACCCAACTTCGGTTGGTCAAGGATGTGAAAAATCCACATCTCTGAGCGATGTAGTTAAACTAAATCCCCTGTAGACTGCACTAGGTCGACCTAGCCACTGCCTCTGGGGAGGTGGATTTACTGCATCGACAGGAATGCTCCTGTCACTGTATAAGAACAGGTCCAGTGCTTAATTTGTAATGAAAGCAGTGCTGGGGATCAGGCAATTTTTTTACATTCATAACTGATGCAGCAAGCCCAAAGGTGCCGGGGCTATGAACTGCCAAACCTAGATGTGCCAGGACTCAACCCTGGCAAGTCCTGGTGCAAACTAAGCACTGGGCAGGTCTACAGTACAGAATTACTTTGGTATAACTGTGTTGCTATGTTACATTTCCCCTCTGTTCTCTTTCCCAAGCTACAGTTTGGGTAAGGACTGACAGAGCCCAAGCCCTGCCGACCTAAGTGCTGGTGTAAACAGCGCTATGTTGGCAGGAAAGCTTCTGCCCTAAATGTCTACATCAGTGGTGCCCAAACTTTTCCTGTCACGCTCCACCCCTCTTACCAGTAATGGAATCTCGCCACGCCTGCCTCCATTACAGCACAGTTGGCTCAGCAGAGGAGCTTGGGCTGAAGGCAGAACTGGGGATGGAGGACGAGCTGGAGCTAGAGTTGGGAGGTGGCCTGGGGGTGGAGAGGGAATGAGGGTGAAGCTGCGGCTGGGGGCGGAGCAGGGCTGGGTGGTCCTGCCTCCCCATAGAGGCTGGGCTGGGCCGCATTGTGCACCCCCCCCAAATATTCCTCCATGCCCCCCTTAGCGGGGTGCACGCTCAGTTTGGGGATCACTGATCTATTTTGAAGTGCTGTAGCGTTTTAAATGTAGACATAGTCTAAATATGCAATCAGAAATGTCACGTTTCAAAAATATGTTGGCTGCCAGGTGGAGACTTAAAAATGCCACCATGAATTAGAAACTCTGTCTAACGTGATGATAGTAGATACTGTATGTAAGTGCCAGACAAAAATAAGGAAGAAGCAAGAGTGCAAAGCTACAGTGCTTTCTCTTTCCAGTCCCTACAGGTTAGTCAGGTTTGGGCTCAGTTTGATGTCTTCTGGCAAGCAGTCCTGCCATTAAGACTGATCTAATTGCCTGGTAGTCTGAACTTGCCTGTGTCATCTGCCTCATCTCTGTGGTGCTCAGCTGTCTTGATGGATTTCTGATTCCTGACTACATCAATCTCTTTGAGAACATTTTAGATTAGTACCAGGGCCTTTAACTCTGGTCTGAAGTGCATCAGTAGCCAGGAGTGCTTTGGAAGCACAGGTGTGAGAGAGCTTTTGTTGGCTTTTGCTGCTTATGAAACACACTGCTCCAAGCTGTGCCAACTTCAGACTTCTTGTGGCAGTTTTATATGCCTGCTCCAAAAGCAGTTAGTGACAGGCACTAGTGTGGTGAGAGAACAAACTGCTGCAACTCTACTGGGTTTTTTAATGTGGAAAATCTGAATGTGGTTAATAGTTGCTGAGTTGCTCAACAATATTGTGTGTACGTGAAAAAGCCACTTGGTTTAAAAAAATTAGTACTTAGCCTAACTTACACCATTGTTTCCATCGCCTCTATGTCTAAACTAGCACTTTTGTCGGCAAAACTTTTGTCGCTCAGGGGTGTGAAAAAAACACCTCCCCTAAACCACATAAGTTTTGCCAGCATAAGCACTCGTGTGCACAGTGCTATGTTGGTGGTAGATGCTCTCCCACTGACCTAGCTATGGGCGCTCGTTTTGCTGGTTTTATTACATCGATGGGAGAGCGCTCTCCCATCAGCATAACGCGGCTTCACGAGTGCTCTTACAGCGGCACAGCTGTATTGGTACAGCTCTGCTGCTGTAAGCTTATAAGTGTAGACATGGTCTGTCAGAAAACAAGGGTGTAGGTATGCTACAAAGCAGAGCTGTATAAATTGTCCTCTAGCATTGCACAAAAGTATTTTACTTTTTTTATGAAGTGATACAAAGTCCTAGGCAGTAACTCAAGTTGTGTGTTGCAGGCATTGTACAAGGGGGCAGGTAAAAAAGATGTCAGGACACATCTCTTCTTTGGAGTCAGGTGGTCTTCATTTCATTTGGAAGATCCAAGTCTAATGACACTACTGCTGCTGAGGTATCTCCACTGTGTCTGGAAGAATGACTGTGAGGGGCTTTTTAATCCATCTGTTTTCAGTGCAAAAGTCAGCGTGCAGTTTTCTTGAGGCCCCTTCAAGAAACCTTTCCCCCACCCTTTGTAATCTAAATAGACAAGATGAATAAACTGTTCATAGCAAGTTCTGTCTCTTATGTATTTTGTACAATACCTAGGCCAATGGGTACCCTAATCTTGATTCTGGGCTATAGATTTTGTTAATTATTTGTATTATCATAGCTCCTCCGAGCCCCAGTCATGGACCAGCACCCCATGCTAGGTGCCGTACAAACACAGAACAAAAAGACAGTCCCTGCCGCCACAGTTTTTTCAATCTAAGTGCAAGACGTGATGATAAATGCGGGAGTACAAGGAAACACTGAGACAGTATTGGTCAGCATGATGTTGCTTTAACAATGCTTTCCTAGTGAAGTCTGTTAGAAAGGGATAGTCCAGTGACTGTGATGTGTCCCTTCTACTCTTTTATAGATTCCAAGGCCAGAAGGGACCACTGTGATCACCTAGTCTGACCATTTGTATAATCCAGACTGTAGAACTTCTCCAAAATCATTCCTGAGAAAAACATCCAATCTTGATTTAAAAAATTTCCAGTGATGGAGAATCCACCACAACCCTTGGTTAATTACCCTTGCTGTTAAGTTTTTGTCTAGTTTCAACTTCCAGCCATTGGATCATGACCTTTCTCCGCTAGATTGAAGAACCCATAATCAAATATTTGTTTCTCATGTAGGTACTTATAGACTAATCAAGTCGCCCCTTAACCTTCTCTTTGTTACGCTAAATAGGTGGCTAATTGTTCCTCCATTTTCAAAATGAATTAGTATGTCTGGTCACACTACATATCTTCCATGGCCATTCCAGTTTTGGATCCCATCCTTGAACTTCCCGTGCTACAGGCTGATATAGAGGGACAGTCAAGGATCGTAATTTTGTATATGTATTTTTTGTCCTCCCCTCCCTTCCTTCTATGCTATCCCAGGCATCCCACATGATTTTTGTTGTGCTGGTGTCGTTTGGACTGTTCAGAACGTTTTTAGATGTCGTTTTTGACTTGGGCACTGTGACGGGTTGGATCACAGAAACCCCCTTGGGAGCTGCCACCCAATGTGCAAAGACTACCCCTGCTTCTGTTTTCCCTGCCAGCTCAGGACTCCAGCACCCTGTCTTGCTGAGCCAGACACTCCTGTTTGGCTCCAGACACAGATGCAGGGTCTGAATCACTTGTCCCAAAGCTGCAAGTTTACCTGAAAACAGCTCACAGTAGAGTGCTTGTTTTTAGCACTCAGATGCCCAACTCCCAGTGGGGTCTAAACCCAAATAAATCCGTTTTACCCTGCATAAAGCTTATGCAGGGCAAACTCATAAATTGTTCGCCCTCTATAACACTGATAGAGAGATATGCACAGCTGTTTGCTCCCCCAGGTATCAATACATACTCTGAGTAAATTACTAAATAGAAAGTGATTTTATTAAATACAGACAGTAGGATTTAAGTGGTTCAAAGTAGTAACAGACAGAACAAAGTAAGTCACCAAGCAAAATAAAATAAAATGCGCAGATCTATGCCTAATCAAACTGAATACAGATAATTTCCTCACCAGTTTCAGAGTGCTCCCTTTTACAGGCTAAGCTCCTTTTAGCCTGGGTCCAGCAATCACTCACACCCCCTGTAGTTACTGTCCTTTGTTTCAGTCTTCTTCAAGTATCCTGGGGGGGTGTGGAGAGGCTCCTTCTTTAGCCAGCTGAAGACAACCTGGAGGGGTCTCCCACAGGTTTAAGTAGACTCTCTCTTGTGGGTGGAGACCCCCCTCCTATGCAAAGCCCAGCTCCAAGATGGAGTTTTGGAGTCACCTGGGCAAGTCACATGCCCCTGCATGACTCAGTCTTTGCAGGCCGACGCCATTGGCCACATGGCATCTTGCATGTCTCCAGGAAGACTTCTCATGTGGATTGGAGCATTCCAAGATGCATTGTTCCCTAAGTGTCTCCTGATCAGGTACTTAACCTGGCGCATTCCTTCCTAAAGAAGATGACCAAATGCCTCACAAAGCTTACTTAGAAATCAGGCAAGCATACAGCCCATATTCTTAACCTCGAGTAGAAAATGATATATACGTACAAATAGGATGAATAGATATAGTAGATCATAACCCTTGCGGAGATATGTTACATGGCACAGGCAGCACAAAACATATTCCAGTTATGTCATACATACATTTATAAGCACCCCCTCCCCATAAAGCCTTATGGGGTACACTGTCACAGGCACATTGGAAGTTTGTAACTGAGCAGGATCAACAGAGCAAATCCCATTTTAGGAAGAGGTGATATTACCAGATCTTTAACTTCCTCTGGTCTCCCTCTTATGGTGATAGGATTTATACCCTCTGTCTAACCTGGGATAGAGGGATTTAGATAAACTAAACTATCAGGTAAGAAATTTCCATTCCTTTCATATCTTGGCTGATAGCAAATTTTCTGCCTACTTCATCTATTGTACCTCTCAGCAACTATAACACTCTTTACAATGTTTACATTTGTCTGGGGGCCTTGACCGAAGATGGTCTGTTACCTTGGGAATGTTCCTTTAAGTTAGCAAAGGTTCTTTGAATCTTAGGGCCAGATCCTCAGCTGCTGTAAATTGGCATAGTTCATTTACTTCAATGAAGCTAAACTGATTTACACCTGCTGAGGATATGACTCATAGATGTTAGAGGAGAAAAAGACCTGTTTTCACAGATTCATAGCTTATATGGCCAGAAGGGACCATAGTGATCATGTAATCTGACCTCTTGCATAACACAGGCCATAGAACTTCCTTAAATTAACTCCTCTTCGCACTAGGGCATATCTGTTAGAAAAACATCCAAACTGGATTTTAAAAATGTTGCGATGGAGTACCCACCATGATCCTTGGTAAATTGTTCTAATGGTTAAATGCCCTCACTGTTTAAAAAATGAAAAATAAAAAAAGATATCTTGACAAGATGTATTTTCTATAAAACTATGTTGATAGGCATTAATTCTGTTACTCTCCTTTAATTCTTTATTAATCTTATCTTAATATGCTGTTCTCTCCACCTAGTTTATAACTCAGCTGTTAGATTTCCTACACCATTCTCTTTCTCAAAATATATTTTCTAGTGCTCTAACCAGTCTCGTTTAAAAATTCTTCAAGGACAGAGTGGGGTTTCTGCTTACTCTTCACCATACTTTACTTAGAAGAGGTTTTTTGTTTTTTATCTAATAAAATGAACATTTTTTGTATTATCTCTTGCTCAAGTTTCATGGAAATTACATACTTACATTATGAGGTTTGTCAAACTCTCTGGAGTAGATCACAATTGAGTGTGCCTACCTCAGATCAGACTGTCAGAAAACAAGTGTAGACACCTCAAACTGGTGATATGTTCTATAATTAGATTTCACCAAGCCAGTAAGTTATATGAACTCCTGGATCACTATACCAGTCTTACAGTAGAGTTGCCCAGGGTCCCCTTAGACTCTATCTTTTCACCCAGACAAACTGGACTTTTATAATGGTCACTTAAACCAAAAATCGCATCACATCAGGCTTCTCCTAGTCCCAAGAAATGAGTCACTTATCCCAAATCAATTGGTACTCCAGATCTTAAACCAAAGACATTGCTGGCAGCCAATTCTATAGTAAAATAACTATAGGTTTATTAGCTAAAGGAAAAGGAAATGAGTTATTGAGAGGTTAAAGCAGGTAAAATATATTAACAGGCGAGTCCCAGTTTGTAAGTCCAAATGGTGGCAGTGATTGTAATAAACTGCCAATCTTCCAAAAGTCTTTTTAGGGTACCCAGATTGTCTCTGGGGATCTCTGCTTTGCATCTGGTACACTTCCCTGTAAGAGTCCAGACAGTTCAGAGATGAAGGCTCTTTCTTTGAATCAATTTTTATATCTTCTTTTGACAGAAGACAAGCTGACACTGTCTGTACCCATCTGGGCTTTTCCTATGATGATGAGTGAAGAATGCACTCAGACTTTTGACCTCTGGTCATCCTCACAATGACCATTCGTTTTGGAATTAGCGCCTTTTCTGTTAGTCCTTCATTAGCATATCACAATATTTGTTTGGGTTATTTAGTTACATGGGTATACACCATGGAAATGATTGCTATTGCATTATAACAGGAATAGATAATTGAAAATAATACAAGTAACATTCCACTAGTTTTGATGAAGTTTAAACATCCGAATACACACTTATATATTATTCATTTAGATCTATATACTAATCTACTATCTATACTAATACACAAGCGAATTGGCCTGTGGCCCTGATCTGACCCGGTTTGCCAGCATCACAAGGTCTTCAGGACGGGATTGTCTTTGTGTGTAATGGTCCCTGTCTTGGGGCAATATGAGGACAGCCTCCTGTACTATATCTGCCATCACTGCAAAGATGAAATTAGGAATCCAGAATGATAAATGTAGGGGTTTCATAATGGGAAGACATGCAAACAAACTAGAGGAAAATATTTATTTCCTGTACTACTCTGGGCAGAAATGACAAGGGAATTAACCTTGAGGTTTCAGCCGTAAAGCTTTGTACAGCTTGTTATATGAATGTGATGGTCATTGCAACATTTTGGTGGTTATAACATCATTTATTATCACTTTGTGTCATCTTATGGTACTGTGTATAATCTATTAAGATATGGATTCAAATGAGGGCTTTGGGTTAGACTGATATTTAACTGGAAAAGACCTGCCAGCATCGTTATCGAACTCTAACTGGAGGTAGCAATTGGGCCTTGTAAGGGGAGTCTTTTCAACATCTTAGTTCTTGAATGCATCCCCCCCCCGCAGCTTTTTGACAATAACGCCCCCCTTTCCAGTAGCATATTATTTAGGAACACCAAAGAGCAAACCTATGTAGTGTTTCATTATTTAATTTCTTTGGCTATAACTTCAAGTCTTCCATCCTATAGACTGTAGTTCTATAGACTTCTGCCCAGAATCCCCTGTATTTTTTACTAAAAAGGCCATTTCACTGAACTTTCAAAGCCTTACAATATTTATAAAAATTAGAGGTTGAATACCTGATATGATCTGATTCCAGGACAAAAGGTCCTTTTTCTCTTTTTATATTTTTGTACGTACTATAGTTAGACCCTTTAATGAAAATATGCTGCTTTTTTCCCCCTGACTGTTATAAAGCAAATGTTTCTGATGTGCTTCAGAGATTGTAGGATTTGCAAGAGAAGTAGCAGAAACAGATGTCTGTGATAAGTGAACTGCAGTGTAGTATGAATTTTCCAACACAAACTTATCTATGTGTGTAGGTGAAAATATGGTTTTAACGTTTATGGGAATTACAGTAATTCTAGCAGAGGTGAGGTAGACATTTGGGTCTGATTCTGATATCCCAAAGATTTAACTTAGTTGACTTCAGTGGAGTTATTCCTGTGTAAATAATGTCAGAATTATGTCCCTTAACTGCAGTGATATGTCGCTAAGGAACTGACAGTGCTGTTTGCTGTTTGAATGTAATAGTGAGGATGGTTGCTGGTGGGAACTGTGGCAAAGAATAATGAGAAGTCACAAAGTTGTAGACCCCTGGCTTGAATTTGAACCTGCCCCAGCGCATGTGTCCTATTGCCTAATAAATAGACCAAAGGGGCATAATGCTCAGATACATGACTTACTTTTCGTGGATTCGGTGCTGGTCCTGCATATGTCAATGGCAAAAATCACACTGGCTTCAATAGCAACAGAAGCTGGTCCAAGATATCCATCTCTGGATTATCAACATTAATGTTGTTGGTAAAACCTTCTCCAAATTACCAGTGTTGACAGATATGGCAATTTCCTGCCATATTCTTGGGAGACCTTATTGAATTACGTTTTAAGTATCTTTGGGATTCATTGTATTAAATGAATGGGCCAGGATTGTATGTAACCTCTCTAGAGGGAAGATGTGATAGATGTGAAACCTCAGGGTTCAAATGACTACTACACTGAACAGCGTGCCAGACACGAATGGACTTTTTGGAACAAAAAGTGCTAAGTGGTTTTCCTGGGGCATATCTCGGGGTGGGGGGGTGAATGCAAATTCCCCACATCCGGTTATGCAAAAACTCAACCTTTTGCAAGTAAGACTTGAGCAGCGGGCCAATGTTTGTTGATCATCTGTTACATGAGAACAAGATCAAAGGCCCAAGCAGTATAAAGGAAAGACTGAACTATTCATGGTTCTTCTGGTTCTGAATCTGAGACAGTTATGAACTTGTTGCCACAGGGGAAAACCCAGTTGTAGGTTTTGAAGGACTGAGACCTACCACAAACCGAGTCTGGAGTTGGGGTGACTTCTAGTAAGCTTTTTTTTTTTTTTTTGCATGCAGATAGGGTTTTTTTTTTTTTTTTTTTTTTTTAAATGTTTTCTCTGTAATGCTTTCATTTTAAGAATAAATGTGCTTCGTTATAAAGACCTGTGTGGTAACTTGTAAGTGCGAACCTTTACAGATGTTCATAGCCTCTGGAGAGAGAATAAAAGTTCAGACACTGGCCTCTGTAGGCAGTCTGGCTTGCTGGGAATATCACAGTGTAGGCAGCGAACTGTGCTGCCAGGAGGAACTCCGGTCAGAAGGGAGAGACACGGATCTCTGCTCAAGAGAAATGATGGCTGAGGAGCTGTAGTTGCCTTTGGTGGATCACGGAAGGGGAATACAGGTGCAGTTGCTCTGAACTGTGACTACTCATATTCCTCATTTTTTGAATATCCCTGAATTAAATTGCATTCCAGATCTGGAATATATGGATGGCTAATGCTTGTTGTGTTTAACTTCAATGTATTGAGTGAACCTTCTTTTCAGTAACTGCTTCACATCTGTGACTGTTCTGACTTTTTGTCTATTTCAGACATGTTAAGTCTCAATCATCGGGTGTGAGACTCGCTCATTAGCATGCTATCTCACTCTCACACACATTCCTAAGTTTATCTCGCTCATTTTGAGTAAATATATGAAGATTTAAAATATTTGTACTCCAGGTGCTGCAAGAGACAACAATACATCTGGGGCCTAAGACATGGGGCTTAGAGCTCGGAAAGCCGCTTTCCAACCTTGTGTACTGTGGTAACCATGGAGGCTACAGGCCCGCACCAGAGGACAGAGGAGGCTATGCGGGATTTTTTTGTGTGTGAATTTGACAGTCAAAAAAATGAATTTGCCCAAAAAATGAGCAGGTCTTGATTGAAAGTTTGCAGGGTCTGCAAAATACAGTTCAAAATTTAAACCGTGCTGGACAAATTCATGTCCTCAGGGATCTCCAATGATCCAGGTTTTTGTTCCAATCAGCAAATTCTTGTTTTTATTAAAATCCACTGGTTTGCATTGCATATAGAATTCTCACATGCCCTAGACTTTAGTATGAATTAGATCATGTAAATGTTTCATATGCAATATGAGGCAGTGTACATTTTAAAACAAACTTAAGTGTTGGTTGGATTAAAAACTAGGACCAAAGATGAGAGTCCCTGTCTTAAGCAATGACCTACCACCACCTGGAAAGTCTTATTCCTTGGCCTTGAATCTCACTCTTTGGGGCTGTAAATCTCACTCGTAAGGACAGCCAACCCTTGGCATACCTGCTATTTCAACTTCCTTCATTAATTCCATTCACACTCCCTCTTGGTTTTTGTTTTGTTTGTCCCTCCCCGAAATGTTGCTGATAATAGCAGAGGCTCAGTAAGTTTCATGTTGGGTGAAATGGAGGATATCACAACAGGCCTTGAAGCACCTCTTTGGGGAGTGGGGGAGATATACCCTCTGCCAGACAGAAAGGAGGCTGGATTGATTTGCCAACTGTGTGCATGGTGTGTTTTGGCATCATGTTAGATATAATCTCTCAGTGCTTTGGGCTGGATGTTTTTAGGTTTGTTTTTATATTGCCTCCCCTCTTGGCCATGGTATCCATAGTGTCACAGTTTGAGGGCTTGTCAAAGGCATAAATGACTGGCATGGTTTAGAACAGGATCAGGAGACCTTGGAACACATCCTTGATAGCATTCAGATTTGGAATGCATTTCAGATGACATGAGGTCAAAGCAAAGTGCTAAAACCCCTAGAAAGAAGATAGAAAAGGGATTGAATGTGTGGAAGTAGAGGAAATTACAGAACCCCAGGATGGTCTATTTGTTGGCCCGTAAAGTACAGAAAATCACCTGGCTGGCATGGCTCTGTATCCTGCAGTTCTTATGAGCCCTTCAAAGATTGGAGGTAGGGTGGTAACCTTTGTGATTAAGGTATATGCTGTCTCAGAGCCTGTACTAACACTTACCACTCTATTTGGCTGTGCATGCACAATTTAATTAATTTGGATTTAGGCTATTGCTTATCTCAGGCCTTAATAATGGGGTTATTTTCCCAAGGAAACAAGTGGAGGAGAAATAGTCTCAAGTATTTATTTCCCTAACAGCAGATAGAAGTTAAGTAGATGCTCCTTTGCAAAAACTAAAATCTTCAGCAGCAAAGCACCTCCAATGGCAGGAAGATTTTCAAGATGTATGCCTAAACTTTTGGATTAATATAGAATGCCATAAATCTGCTATGGCCAAGTCTTTTGTACTCCTGTTCTTCTTTTTGCGGATACAGACTAACACGGCTGTTACTCTGAAACTTGAGGAAGAAGGTGAAGTATACACTGAAACTGGATGTTTTTGTTTGCCACAGCATACCTGGATCAAGTGCTGCCTCCTGAAAACGGGACTTGATGAAAGAAGACATCTGATTCATTGCTTTTCTGCTTCTGAGAAGGGGAAAATTAAAAAGTCAGGGTGTGTGTGTGTAAGGGAGGAAGTAATTACATTTCCCTTACTTACATTTCTGTCGGTAGCTTCAGTCAGACAAGTTATTTTTCACTTCCCTACCAAGGAAAAAACCTCATCCCCAGCATGAGGTGCTGCCACCAGGTTCTGCAATAGTGATTGATGCATTTTAATGCTATGTGAAGTGATCTCTGCATATGAACAGTCTGTAAAGGTAGACATCAATAAATTTGTTGCTTCTTCACATGGTCCATATGAGGGAGAAAAGTGAAATCTTAAGGAGAGTTTAAGAGAAATATTAGAGGGAAAATAGGAAAGGGGTCTGGTCTTGTCCCCATTGGAGTCAATGTAAGTGGGAGCAGGCCATAAGAGTTCAAATGAATACAGAACATTTTAAAAGCTTATGGATTTACTCTGGTTGTCCAACTTTGACAAATTGTTTATGGGTGGAGGTGAAAAATTGAATCCTTTTGATGTTGTTCAATTACTAGTTACTTTGGAGTAGTATTTTATAGAAGATAGCTAATATGTTTTAGATTGGGGTAATCTGAGGTTTGGGACTGGAGTTTGCTAACAAACGTAATGAACAAAAGCTGCTACTTTAGAGTAAATTACATAACCTCTGGATTTGCTATTGTGACTTTTTTCCCACCGATCAACCTCAGCAATAGCTTTCATTTATTTTTAGTGAGATATTTATATTGGGCTCTACTCTGACTAGAGCCCCCTGAGAGTGGAAGGAGACAGCATCATGTGAGCAATGGCTCCTGGAGGTACTACAGTTCAGATTTTCAAAAGCACTCAGTGTTGACCTGACTCTGCTCCCATTAAAATCAATGGGATTTTCTCCATGACTTCAGGGGGATCAGAGTTAGGCCATTGCTGCATGAGTGCCTTTGAAAATCCCACCCCACATCTGCTCAGGGATTTGGTCTCCTCCTCAGCTGGTGCTGATCAGCATGGCTGCACAGAAATCAATGGAGCTTTGCTGATTAATGCAGTTGAAGATTTGGTTCATTGTTTTGGGTAGTGCACTTTTGAGGAGGCATTTGCCAGGACTGCACTATGGGGGTAGCCGGCTTCCCTTTGAAATGCTTTCTATGTGCAAAGCAGCCACATAATTTTGCTTAGTATGATCTTTGTGTAAAACAAAGAAAGTGGAACATGAAAGAACAAAAATAAAGTGTCTACAGAGAGTACCAAGGAGGACTTCTCTCCATTTAAAGGTGTTATGAACAAATCATAACAATACCAGCTACTTACACCACCATGGAACTGCTTTGCACCCAAGGGCTGGTGCACAGGGGAGCAAGACTATGGACATGCCTCCACTCTATACCAACATGCCCTTTCTGGCCTAAGTATGGGGGGTGGGGGGTAGCCATGTTAGTCTGGATCTGTAAAAAGCAACAAAGAGTCCTGTGGCACCTTATAGACTAAGGGTACGTCTATACTTACCTCTGGGTCTGGCGGTAAGCAATCGATCTTCTGGGTTTGATTTATCGTGTCTTGTCTAGACGCGATAAATCGATCCCGGAAGTGCTCGCTATCGACACCGGTACTCCTGCTCCGCGAGAGGAGTATGCGGAGTCGACGGGGGAGCCTGCCTGCCGCATCTGGACCCGCGGTAAGTTCGAACTAAGATACTTCGACTTCAACTACGTTATTCACGTAGCTGAAGTTGCGTATCTTAGTTTGAAGTGGGGGGTTAGTGTGGACAAGGCCTAACATGTATTGGAGCATAAGCTTTTGTGGGTGAATACCCACTTCATCAGACTCTTTGTTGCTTCCTGGCCTAGTTACTGCAGCCAGCAGCACTGCTCAACCTGTTCCCTAGAGAGCTCTGAGTTCAAACAACTAAATTATGGCTGCCTCCTGTGCAGGCTTCCTTTAATGGAGGAAAGGGATTTGTTTGTTCTTCCCTGTTTAGTGCTGCTTTGCAGAATACTGATAATTTGGTTCATAGTGTGCATTATGCTCTATATTGTGGGCCTGATTCACTAGCACTTTAGGACCACTTTGCCCTGCTTCTGCAGTGCAGAGCTACTCTAAAGCTGGCTTAACTGGCCACTGGAAGATTTCCTTTTGCTTCGGGGGATCCTCTAGTGATGTAAAGCCAGTACAGGAGCTCTCACACCAGCCTCCTGGCCATCACCAACACAGGAAGAGTTAGTAGAGGAAAAGGACCAGGGTGTTCCCTATGATCAGTTGATCCTTGGCCATGTTTCACAGCTGGTGCAGATCAGAGCTGCCCTCAGGCTACTCTGGTATAAACTATATGACCAGGCCTGGGCCCAGACTGCCCCACGATAGGTTGGAGCAAAGCTTGTTTAAGCCCATTAGCTCTTTTCCCCCCATATCTCTGGACTTCTGCTGACCACTTTCTCCTTGGCTGAATCAGAATCCGAGCCTATTGTATTTTGGGGGGGTGGGGAAGGGAAGAGGAGGAGAATGTGGAAGAATAATCCCTTTTCTTAATTATTGTAAATTCTATCTTTGTGTTAAAAATAACTATATTTTTAAAAAAAGGAATAGCTTCCATTTTGCTTTCCATTTTGCAGCAAATCTTTGAAGGTTTATTTTTGTCTTAGTATCTTCTGTAAATTGGTCTTCTGTAATATGAGGAAATATAAGAATAAATCTGATGTCAATGTGTTGGGTTTTTTTTGTTTTTGTTTTTTGTTTTTTTTTTTAAACAAAGTGCTAATTTGAACTTCAGCAAAAAGGTCAACAGTCTATAGAACAGAGAGACTTTGGGAAGATGGCACCTCCATGGTGTTTCGTGTATTAGATGAGCAAGATATTCCTAATGCCCAGCTTCTGCTGAGATCATTGCTGCTAAGAATAAATGTGAAAGCTGGAAAGGGGAGGGGAGAAAATTCACAAAGGCTCAACTCTTCCCTGGGAGATGATGTGAAATGTCAGTGGTGCAAGTATCCTCTTCTTTCTCCATTCACTGAAGCTGCAGATCAGTGGTGCTGGAACTAGGGATGCTGCCACACCCCATGGCTTTGAAGTAGTAATAACCAAATAATGGTTTCCATGGTTTCCATCAGAAGCAACCCCACTATAAAAATTGTTCCAGTACCCCTGCTCTAGATATTAGTAAATTCACAAAATGTTACAGCAGTAATACCAAAAAAGTGGTGGAGTTTGGTTAATGTGCCAAGAAGTTCTCGGTGGATAGTAATAAATGTGAGTAGCTTAAATTATAGCACTAACAGAGTATGGTTAACTGAAGGACCAAAAGCATTTAAAAGGGAAATTTTCCCAGTAACACCATCCTTCCAGTCCCTATGGTAAGCACTAGTGTCATCAATGCTGACTCTTTAAACACGAATAAATCAAAAAGATCCCAGTGTTACTGGGCTCACTCTTGGCAAAGCCTTGAACGTTTTAAAAGTAGCCTGGGTAATGCGGGTAAAATATATGTAGAATAAGTTAAGAATCTAATAAAAAAAGCCTTATAAGATTGAGCCACAGTTGTATAATTAAAGTTACTAATAACAAGTTGTAGGGGAAAAAAATTCTTGCACTTAATTAAAAAATGTGGTAAGAAATCAAGCTACACAGTAAAATTATTTCCAATCTTAAAGTCTTAAGTACGAGTAATATTGGAACTCCATTTGTTCAAACAAACAGGTCAAGAATGTGTAAGGCAGGGCAACATTCATGCCAACAATGTAGTCCATTGGCATGTGGAAATCAGATCATTGTATGGCTAGTACATGCGTACAGTTCCCATTAATCTGCATGTGCAAATGGCCATTATTGTAGGAGCTAGTTTGTGTTTTTGCAAGTGCAATTGTTTGTCCCCTGTTTGGCCAACAAAACATGTAAGGGCAATATTATCCTGTGTTACAAAAATGTTATTGATGGTTATTGTATGGCATCAAGTATCAGAGGGGTAGCCATGTTAGTCTGAATCTGTAAAAAGCAACAGAGGGTCCTGTGGCACCTTTAAGACTAACAGTCTGTTAGCCTTAAAGGTGCCACAGGACCCTCTATTGTGTGGCATGTCTCCCTTACTTCCCCGGAACCCAGGCTGGCGGGCTGGTGACTTTCTTCCCCATCTTCTGATGTTTTGATGAGTTGCCTACTTGCCTTCAATCTTATTGTAGCAAAACCAGAAAACTCTTCATGACCCTTCACCTTCAGTTGTGTGGGTGACACATACCACACGTGGAAAGTGATTGCCCATATTAGGCCAAATTCACGTATGCTTGGGCAAGGCAGTATAAATTACACCTCGCAGTTCCCACAGGGCCTCCTGTGCCTAGGAGGGGATTCACCCTGAGGCACATTAGGTACAGTAGTGTTATGCTGCCCTCCCTTGAGGTTCCTGTTGGGGAAGGGAGGGGCACAGCTGCAGTTGGCAGCTGGGGAACCATAGACCTTCCAGTGATGGAGGCTGCTGAGGGGCAGTGCTGAACTAGGACTTTCTGGCCAAGCCTCCTTTCTGCACAGTGCCACCCCCAGGCTAGTTTATTGGGCAGCACTGGTCCCCATGGGGCGGTGAAAGAAGACATTGTAGTTTTTCTGTTTCTTCCATCTCCCACCAGTAGATTTCCATCCCAGAGCCCTCTCTGCCATAGCTTAAGCCTTAGACCATCATAAACCCTGGCAGAATCGAGGCCATTAGATGTTCATAGGTATACAGTATGGGGTTTGTTTTTCTTATTTTGGAGGGCCAGGGGGATTTAAACCTAAGAAATGCAATCAGAGCTGACTTTAATTTGGGGCATGTGACCATCACTGCCCTGTGCTTTGTTACAGCAATGTCCTGCCAGAGCAGTTCCGTTAACTCAGGGACTTTAGCTTGTTTGTGTGGAGGGAGATAGCGCCTGGTCTAAAACTCATTGACTTGAGTGGGATTGGATCAAGCCTCTAGTGCTTATTTAGCTCTTTCTGAACTGTGTGACACCCTTCCCTTTTGTTGATCATTGTCTGAGCCCTTGTCCAGTTCCATCAGCAGAAATAAATTGAAATCAGACTAACAATTCTAAGAGGTCTCATTCCACCAATGGGGCCTTCATGCTCTAGAAATACTGAGGTCCAATTTTAAATGTGCTACATTGATCAGCCTGTCCCTGTTTATTTTCAGTGGAGAACAAAGAAGCCGGCTGGAAAAAATAATCCAAAATGAGGCAATAGCACTGTGCGTTTGAGCCAGAGGGATTTGAGATGTGCAGGGAAGTGTAAATAGAGAATAATCTTTAACACAAACACGTGTGACCCAGGCTCTGGGAATGGATCTGTAGGCAAGATGATGTACTAGCTGTTTTGTCTGTTTTACAAAATAATCTGGATTTCTTTACTATGTTTCTGGACTCCTATTTATTTATTTGTAGACATTCAGCTAAAAAGAAGCAGATTAGGGGAAGTACAAGTAATGCATGCGCACATGCACTCCCTCCCCCTATACTCTTCTTTACAGGTGGCGATAACGTTTAAAAGACTCTTCCACATATAGGCTGGATTTAGATGGCATCAGCTTTGATACTTGAAAGTGAATGCAAATGTCAGTTAGTCCATCAACAGATGCATAATGAGAAGTGATATTTCAGGTGGAATGAGTTCTACAGCAGGGATGCCTGTATTGTCTATGATCAGTAATCAACGGATTACTGGAATTTTTATAAAATGCTTCATGAAGCCATTGGATATTTTTTGTTGACCACAAAATCCATTTTCATTTCAGGAGGGATGTTTTAACTTTTTCCTAAAAGGACTGTTGTGTGGCAAGTTTGATTTCAGTGCCTATAGAATGGAGTCAGTGGAGGAGAACCTGGAGCCACTTGAGCTTAAAGAGAGTTGCTGTTTCAGAATGCCAGATTAATTGCAAGAGGTGCCCTTGGAGAAGCGAAGAGTGGGGAGCTCCAATCAGTGGATTTCGAGTGTGTTGCAGCAGTGCCCAAGGCTAGCTTGAGAACTAAGAGCACCTTCCTTTCAGATGACATTCGTATTTCCCTATTGATTAGTCTGTGACTGGGGTACACAGGGAACACGGCATTCGTCTGAAGTAATGATCAGTGACTTTAAAGTTTACCCTTTTCAAAGGGTTGGAAGCCTGTTCCCCTCCCCATTGATTAGAGGGCTTTTCAGCTGACACTGTAACCCAAGTACGAGTGTATTTTGATTTGCGGGATGGGTAATGTTACCAGGCTAGACTGGATGCTTTTCTTTTCTTTTTTTGGGTGGATGACTAGGGGTGTACTTGGGAAAAGATTTGTAATCTTATCCCTCCTCAGGCCACACAAGTCAAGAGGCTGATCCCCTCTTGGGATTGTCAGCAGTGAGTTTCTTCAGGACAGAACGTGAGCTGCGGAGGGGCTAAGGGGAGGTAATGTTTTCAGCCCACACTGGTAGATCAGTGACATACGGCCAGCAACACCGTGCTGATCGGTAGCGAGCGCTCATTACATGGCTCTTCCTTATGCTCCGTATCAAAGACTTGCTGGTCTGGTGTGTGTGGGGATGGAGAGGGGGTGGAAGAGAGAGCTTGGGGGATGGGAAGCAACTGGCCTTGCTCAACTCTGAATGCTCTCTCATTGAGTCCCTGCTGAGAAGACTTTTCAGCTGAGACCATTCATATCCTGCATTTAGTCACAGGCTGGAGGCCTTGGAGTTTTACGAGGGTCCAGGAGAACAGGATCTTGTGACAACTAGTAGTTAAGCTTCATATACGATAGAATGGAGAAATGTGTAATGAATTGCTGAATTGTTAAAAACCCCAAAGCAATTGAAAGCCCTGCTGTGGTGCAGAACCCTCATAATGTTAGTGGCAAGGAACAGAAGAGGAGGTACAGGTGGCCATAGCAACAGCTGCAGAGGGGAGTGGTGGGGCTCAGTGCTGGCACCAGGTGCCCCACAGACAGCCTTCCCCTCACCGACTGACTTCCAGCAACAGTCTTCCAGCCAGACAACCCCCACCCAGTCCACACCGTCCCACCAAGCTACATCCAGCACTCCAGACACCTGTCAGCAATTCCAGACCCCCTCCAGCATCTGCTTGTAGAGCCATAGGCCAGAAGGGAGCACAAGATCATCTACCCAGTGACCCAAGCACCATCAATACCCACCTCTCTACAGACATCTTCTAGCACTTACCCACCCAGCTACCCCAGCAGCCACCATTCCTTGTATCCCTACCATAGCTGCCAAGTTCTGTACACCCCCGTATCCTGTCCCAACCACTGCTCACTGTTGACCATAAGGCAAAGTTTATGATCCTATGCAAAGGATTTGCAAGGATGCAATTTAGCTCATCATCTATCATTTGTAGAATGTCACTCATGAAGCTGAACAAAACTTGGCAGGTATGTTCGCCACTGACTTCGGTGAGAGCCAGGCTTGTTTACATACACTAGTTTGTACCACTATAACTATACCCGTATAGTTAAGTGGTACGTTTCCCCCCCTAGTGTGGATGCACCTTTGCTGGTGTTGTAGCTTCTTAGAATAAGGGAAATAGGCAATACCATTATAACTGGATGTACACTAGGGATTGTTACCAGCATGATTTTTCAACAAGTGTAATCTCTAATATCACCCTTAATCAGAATATCAGAGGGGTAACTGTGTTAGTCTGGATCTGTAAAAAGCGACAGAGTTCTGTGGCACCTTATAGACTAACAGACGTATTGGAGCATAAGCTTTCATGGGTGAATACCCACTTCGTCAGACGCATGTGACGCATGTGTTGTATTCACCCACGAAAGCTTATGCTCCAATACGTCTGTTAGTTCATAAGGTGCCACAGGACTCTTTGTTGCTTTAATCAGAATAGTTAAACCAATAAAAAAAACCTGTGCAGACATGGCCAAAGCCCTGATCTTGGAAAGAAGCCTGCAAATAACTGTGCTCCTGGGAATATTTTCATTGGAATCAATGGGGCTACTCACGTTCATGATTGTTGGATTGGTGTTGAAACAGAGTATAATCTTTCATTGCTACTTCAGGGCCCTATCCTGCCAAGCGCTGAGAGCCTTTAACTTATACTGACTTCAGTGAAAGTTGAGGGCAGTCAGTAACTTGCAGGATGGGGCCTAAATTTCTGCATGATGTTCCAACATTTTTTCTTCAGTTTTAGTTTTTATTCATCTTTCATGTGTTTATATTACATATTTTAGAGGAGGAGCGGTTTGTGTGCGGTATGGGCATTTCTCTGCTCTCACGACAGGCGTCGATCGGCAAGCTGCTAGCTTTTTAGGGAGAGAGGCAGAGCAATGTGTTTCCAGGTTAAAATTTCACTTTTCAAGAAAGCCCCTTTGATATGCCACATCTCATTTTTGGGGGGTCCAGGGATCACAGGCAAATAATTACACATTTAATTTCTTGTGTACACATAAATAAAGAAAAAATACCTATCATTAGGCAATTTAATAATTAGATCATTAACAAACCCTTAATATAATTATGTTAATGGAACCCGCTCTAAATACAAACTGCATCATCTAATACCACATAAAAGATTAAAAGCTTTCACATGCAAGTGTAATCTCCTCCAAGATAATTTAAAAATGTTAAAATAAAATTTCATTGTTGCGCAGGGATTTTCTTGCTCAATTCCCCTTAATGATAACAATGATGATAATAATGCATAATATAGTCATAGGATTTGAGTAGCAAAATGTAAGTGTAACACACAACATGCTAAGATTTAACAGCAGCAGTTTGGGATGGGTTCATTATTCAGGAGTGGCAAAGCCAGGTGTGAGTTAAGCAGGACATTTCAAACAAGTGTCATAAGTACCTATGTCATACCACACCATCGTGTATTTTACTTACGCCGTGTTTTAGGCTATCAGCTCTTTGGGGAAGAGACTGTGCAGTGCCTAGTACAATGGATCCTTAATTTGGTTGTCTTTTAGGCACTACAACAATATGTGGTGTTAGTGATATTACTGTATTTTGATATACTGAACTGAATCACATCTGGTTTAGTAACAGTAGCTGCATTACAAGCCTTATCCTTGTGTAAAACGGCTTCATACACCAGTGTATCTGGGTTACTTAAAGGAGATCATAGATGGTTCCCTAATGTCTCAGTCCCAATTTCACATCTTGTTCCTGCAGCTACATAATTGGGTAGGACTTGGGAGCAGGCTATGCATTCTTCATGTCTGCAGCTGTGGGGTGTTATATATATTTTAAATGAGTGTTTGTTTACATGGAAAAAGTAATGTTAGTACAGTGTTAAGGAGACTACATGGAAATCAAATGGCTTTAATGAGATGGATAGTGCTGCTGTTTACACCCCTTCCCTTTTTAATGATTTCCTGCCCTGGGGTATTAAGGGGTTTATATAGTTAGTACAATAGCTTCCGTCATTGCCTGCAGCCCCAACTGCTCTAATCTCTACAGGTTGCTTTATGCTTTTGGTTTTGTCCTCCTGTGTGTTCACTAACCCCCCAACTTTGGAATTGTCCACTAATTTGATCCAGGGTGAATTCACCTCAAAGAAATACCTGACATAGAAGGCATGAAGCAGCTGCACAGGATGCGGAGAAGTGCTTGTTTTTTTGAGTTTGGTTGGGTTAAAAAGCTGTTGGAAATCCTAAAACAGTCCTGGTTGGGCTACACTTGCTTGCAGACTGACTGACAGCTGTTTTGCCAGTGATGAAAGCAGCCATGTAGGCCACCTGGACCACGCCACAGACCACAGTTTGAGAACTACAATGATATACAGAGGCAATCCTAATTCCATACTAAATTATTTTTTAACAATGCAATCTCTCTGCTGATTATTGTTCACACCAGAAAGGAGACAAATAAGGAGATGTGGTGTGCATTGTGTGCAAGGAGAAAGAGTTATTCCTGTGAAGTATTTACCATTTTCCCCACTCCACTGCTCGTGGTCAGGAGAGAAGTTTATTCTCCGGGCTGGTCTACACTACAGTGGGGGTGGAGGGTGTTGATCTAAGTTACACAACTTCAGCTACATGAATAACATAGCTGAAGTCGACGTACTTAAAACTACTTACTGCGGTGTATCAATGAGAGATGCTCTCCCGTCGATTTCCCTTGCGCTTCTCGTTGAGGTGGAGTACCAGAGTCGATGCTAGAGCGATCGGCGGTTGATTTATCACATCTATACTAGACACGATAAATCGATCCCTGCTGAATCGATCCCTGCCCGTCGATCCAGCCGGTAGTGTACACAAGCCCTCAGTCTACTGGATGAAGGGTATAGAACATCAGTTCAATTTGGGCAAGAAGGGTGGTTTGCTACTGCTGCCTGTGGAGTTGCTGTTATGTCTGTCTTCTCTGATGAAATCTCCAATAGAATATCCCTCTCTAAAGCACAGCATAGTGTTCATTAGTTTCTGCCTACTGAAAATAGTTATGGCATTCCCTTCTGATCCAAAACGCAGGTCTGTGTAGGTTCAGAGCTCAGCCTCTTTCTTTGGTTTGGATTTATTAACAAACTTCAGCCCTAGCTTTCTCCCTAGGCGTGGTTGTTCCTAGGGTTCCCTCTTTAGGACTGCTCAGCCTCAGGATTTGTCTACATGGAGACACTGAAGAAAATTAATCTGAATTAAATAAGTCCAAATTTACATTTAAAAAGTTAGGTCAACCAGTGGGTGTGAAAAATCAACATCCCAGAGTGACATAGTTAAACTGGCCTAACCCCGGTGTCAACAGCCGTAGCCAATGGTAGCTAGGTCAGCAGAATAATTTTTCCAACTCACAAGGAGGTGCATTAACTACAGTGACAGTAGAACCTCTCCTGTCACGGTAGTGAGGGTCTACACTGAAGGCCTACAGCTGTGCAGCTAATGAGGACGTAGTTTACGAGTGTGAATTTGAAGTGGATTAGTTAAACCGCATTAAACCCCTGTGTGGACACTCTCAAATCTCACAGCCTTCTGCTCCAAGTCCAAAGTGCATTTCTGTGAACTGTCTTCTCTAAAGGCTTGCCCATACAGAGACTTAGTGCGTGGTAATCTGGGGTGTAAATGTACAGCACACCAGCTTGTTGTGCCCTAGTTGATTGAGTGGACCCTGCTGCCATGCACTAGAAGTTCCCTAGTGCGTTTTGATCTATTGCTGTAGCATGGCCAGCAAGCTGATCCCCAGTAGATGTATACCACAGCTTGCTGGGCTCTAAGTCTTTGTAAAGACAAGCCCTAACGTAAATACATAGTGTGTATATTTAAGCAATACCAAAAAACCCTACCAAAACAAGACCCTCCACTGCACTCTTCTTGGAGAGAGGATGAGAGAACAAATGTGACAGATAATATTCACATTGCTTAAAGCATTACTGGAAGATGCTCAGATACTGCAGCCATGAGCCCTGTATAAGTCAGTCTCCTCTCTAATCTGCAGTGCATATGCCAAATTCGTCCCCATGGCTTCAGGAAGTGCAATATCTAATCACCTGTGCCTTCAGGAATAGTTGCACTGGAGAGAGGTATTCACCCATCTTCTGGCAGTTCAGCTAGGAGGGAACAGCTTTATTTTATATGTAGGAGTCCAAAGGTTCTCAATCAGCACATTTCCAGACTCTGCTGGCCACTTCTTCAGTAATAGGCAGATTGCACAATGGTATCCCCATTTCTGCTCACTAGGTTGCACTGGTTTCTGTGGGAGTAGCCCTTGGAATGAATCAGGTCCCATATGTTTTATTGTGTAGTGGGACGTAAGCATGGGAGTATATTCAATAAAGATCTGTAGCATTGAACGTAAGTGTTGTACCAATGCTGTTCTACCCAAACCATCCCCTGACCTTCCCATCTAGTTCCCTATAAAGCCTGATGGTGACTTGGTGCCAGGAAAGAAAAATGGGAGAGAGGCCTCAGTCTGGGAGCTGATAGAGGCAAGTGTAGCAGAGGCTAATGAAGGAAGGAGGATGTGGTGAATGAGATCAATTCTGAACCTCAAAGTGAGATGAGGAAATTAGCTACACGGTGTGTGTTTCCATAAGAAAAGCCGAGAGAAGAAAGAAAAGGTGTAAATTGGTCTATTCACCCCTTATAGAAGTTGGCGACAGCACAAACCAGTTTGGCTGGATTACTGTTTTAATTAAAACCAAAAAACCAAAAAGCTACCATTCATTCATAAGCAAACTTCTGATGCAAGTGTTGCTCTGTGAGGGAAAAGAAACATAAGAGCAAAAGCTAGGAATGTACAGGAAAGGTCACTACAGTACATAATATCCTGGATGGGTGAGGAGGAGGCCTAATTGGAAGAGACAGTAGCTTTTCTGACTCCTGAATCGCCTTAGGGTTTTTCCCAATTAACAACACTTGGTTGTAGATGTACTGGAAGTTGAAGCCAGATTAGATACAGACGTTCTCTGCTTCATAGCTCTCTTGAAGGGCAAGAAAGTTATGATGAAATAAACCGAAATAGTCTCCTGAAGCATCATGAGTGTTTTTTAAAAGACAAGTAACACTGTTGCTTGAACAAAACAACTTGTTACAGAAAGTTCTGGATTTCTAGAAATGTCCCATGAGGCTACTGGAACTATACACATGTGCACGTGCTTATGTTGGGGAGCAGTAGGTAGGAAAGACCAATGTTGTTCTCACCTTCACTCTTAGTAGTTTCATGATCTGTTTGGCTACCATCCTGCAAGCATATGACATAGTCGTTTGGGAAGTCACTGGACTGGACATATGTCTGCACTGCAGCTGGAGGTGTAACTTCCAGCAGGGGTAGCTGTGTACACACTAGCTTTGATCAAGCTGATGCACTAAAAGCAGCAATGTAGCCACAGTGGCATGCGTGGTGACTCAGGTTAGCTGGCTGAGTACAATCCCATTCGAGATCCTAGGTATGTACTTGGACGGCTAGGCTACGCTGCTATTTATAGTGTGCTAGCTCAGTCAAAGCTAGTGCATATACTTCTACCCAGCCTGGAAATTACACCTATAGCTGCCCTGTAGACATACCCTGGTTATGATGTCAGTAGTAGCCTGGTGCTGACGCTCTTCAGGAAACTGTAGGATCTCTCTCACGAGAAAAGCAAACTAAATTTGAAAGAAAGGAGATACACTGGTGTAACGGTACTGTGGCATTAATACTTAAACAGCCTCTATCGAGCCACTAATATTGATATTTAATAAATCTTGGAATAATAGGCAAATCCCAGGGGACTAGAAAGAGCTAATGTTCCAGTATTTTAAAAGTGGTGACCCAGGTAACTATGGACAGTTAGCTTGACATTGATCTGAGTTAAAATCATGGAAAGCCTGACTATGCTAACCGTCATTTAATTCTTTAATACCAATCAACATGTTTTTATGGAAAATAGCTCTTGTCACACAAACTTGATTGTATTTTTTTCATGGGATTACAAGTTTGGTTGATAAACTAACTGTGTTGACATAATATACTTAGACACCTGTACGGCATTTGATTTTTTATTTTTATTTATTTATTTATTTATTTTAAATTAGCAGCATACAAAATGAATGCAGCAAATAGTAAATGGATTAAAATGTGGCTAATTAATAGATCTCAAAAAGCAATTATAAGTGAGAAATCATTGTCCAGGGTTTCGTAGCAGTGTCTCACAATATTTTCATCAATGGTATGAACTAAAACAAAATCATTACTAGTTAAGTTTTCAGATGATACAAAAACTGGTGGAGTGGTAGTGATAAGGACAGGTGATCTGGATTGCATGATAAACTGCAATCATTTAAACAACATGCATTTTAATACAGCTAAATGCAAGGTCATACCTCTAGGAACCAAGAATCTAGGTTGCGCTTGTAGGATGAGGGACTGTATTTTGGAAAACAGTAATTCAGGGGACTTCTGGGCCACAGTGGATAATCAACTGTTCATGAGCTCGTAGTGTGCTCTGGTGGCTAAGAGGACAAATGCAGTCCTTGGATGTGTTAGCAGGGAAATATTGAACCGAAGTTGGGAGGTGCTAGTATCACTGTATATAGAATTAGTGAGACTACTACTGGAAAACTGACTGGTTCTGGTGTTCATGCTGTAAAAAGGCTGTTGACAAATTCCAGCCTCTCAGCAAGGGCTTGTGTCTGGCTGCCAAGTAGCCATGAAAAACCTACCCTCAGGATACCGCACACACTCTGTGGCCAGAGTCAGGCTGGGCTACAGAGCTTCGGTCGACTGCAGGGCACAGATGAATGGGCAGGATTTGGACTTGGCCTATTGATTGTACTGTTAGATTTCCCTGCTGGTATTGCCATCTTTTCTTCCCACCCCAATTAAAAATCTGGCTGCTGTCTAGCTAGCAAATAATATGGAAACACCTGTGTGCCAGATGTGTACAGCTGTGAGCCTGTTACTGCTGATCCATTCTCAGAGCCTCAAGCCAGCCCACAAGACAATTATCCTTCCCCCCCCCTTCTTTTTATCCTCCTCCCTGTTCTCCTTTTATAACCTTTCTTCTGTTTTTTTTCTCCTCCTTCCTGCTTTTATTCTGGTGCTGAAAGCTGCTGAAATAGGACTTGGTTAGTGATTTTCAGGTAATAAGTCTGAGTACCCAAAGCAATGGAGCACTTTTTGGGGTGCAAAGTGGGCTTATTTGCTCACAAGTCTTTGAAGGCTACCCATGAGTAAGCCACAGCTTAGACTATCTGTATTAAAATATGTATGTTGTGCAGATCTTACTAGTATACGTCACTTAGGAAAATGATGCTGGAAACTATTAGGATGTGCAGTGTGTCTTTGTTTAAATTTACATGTTGCAGCACAGGCGGTGTTAGGATTTTAGAGTTTTCTCTGAGAAGAATGAGTTTGAGGCCCCCATATAATTCCCATTTCCAGTTTGTACTTTTGGGGCCTAAGTCTTCCCAACATACAAGAAACTGCCATTGACTTCCTGCAAAGGGAGAATGGAGTCCCCAGTGCAAAGTAGAGGTAGGAGTTATGTCTGGTGGGGAGGTGGGGGGTGGGAGGGTGCGGAGGGACAGGAATAGAGTTGGTGGAGAGTCACTGAAGAGGGTGGAAGTGGAGAGACCAGAGGAACAGAGAACAAGGGTTGTATTACAGGCCGGGGTCAATGAGCCACCAGCCCTTCAAGGAGGCAGTGTGGAGTCTGACTGAAAGCAGCATATTGTAAAAGCCCTTTTTTCTCTTTCCCCAAGTCTCCTACTTCTGGCCCCCCTACTGGGATCCCTTACTTTGCTCTCTCCTTCTCCTCAGCCTCTCTTTCCCCTTTATGAAGGAGGCCCAGGGAAGGGCTGAAGGAAGGGAAAATCTTAGTGGAGAAAGGGGGAGTTCCTCAGCTGGGGGAAAGGATAATGGGGATTCCTAAGGGAGGGGGCAGTTCCTTTGTGGGGGATGAGAGAAGTAGGGGGAGAGGGGAGTTTCCTTTGCGCAGAAGACAGGAGAAGGAAGTGGTTTGGTCATTTGTGGGGGGGGAAGGAGGAAGCATGGGGAGCAGCAGGAAAGGGGAGGACCACCTGTGTGTTATACCACCCTCATGCCTGTATAACTTGTTTTTGTTTGCCCGTGTTCCTCATGACTGGAGGGTGTGGACAGATCCTTCTCCTTCAGAGTGTTCAAATAAATCAGCCCCTTGCTTAGGAAAAACAGCTGATTTGTATACAACAGCAACTTGCTCAGCGTGATGATGGAATGCTACTAATTTCTAGTCACTGGGTTAAAGTCTGCAGTCCTTATTCGCATAAACCTCCCATTAGGGTGACCCAATTTTATAGGGACGGTCCTAATTTTAGGGTATTTTTCTTATATAGGCTCCTATTACCCCCCACCCCCTGTCCCGATTTTTCACACTTGCTGTCTGGTCACCCTACCTCCCATTGACTTGAATTTATTTTTGATCCCCTGTTGTTTCAACAGAAGCACTGCCATTTCAGTGGTCGTGAGCTCCTGTTTTTCCAACAGCCAGGCAATGGACTGCTGAAAGCAGCAAGTCTCAGAGACCATTCAGTTTTAGGAGGCCGCGTGTGTTCAGGTCGGGGTGCTGAGTCATTTGGAAACAGGGCGGGGAACTCAAATGACACCTCTATGCCCCCTTGCTTGGGCTAAAACTTTGAAAGGTCTCAATTCTGCCTTCTTCCTGTTCTACTCCTCTCATGGTACTGCTCTGCTACCCACCCCAATAAAGGAGAACTAACAATTTAAAATGCCTTGTTCAACAATTTTAAGTAACAGTTAACTTTCAAATGCCTGAACAGCAAATGTAACTTTTCTTGTCTGCATAGTAAACACTGGCATTTTTATCTGTTTGAATAATCCAAGTGGTGCTTTCCGTACCTTCTTGGTTGCAAAGATTTGAACTGCTTCCTGCTGAAGGTCCACAGTCTGGGCCAGCTCATGCTCTATTGAGATGGTTGCAAGGCCGACCATCCTCTCCTGTGTCATTGTGGAGTGTAGATGTGTTTTTATTAACTTCAGCTTGGAGAAGCTGCGTTCTCCACTGGCAACTGTTACAGGAAGTGTTAGAAGTATGCACAGAGCAACAAAAGCATTTGGAAAGAGGGTGGTCATCTTATTTGTGCACATATATTCCAGAAGAGCCTTTGGAGTTGATCCTGCTGAAATGTATTTTGAAAGGGCTTTCAGTTCATCACCTAAATCACTCACATCAATATCATGCATGTCAACACTGTCTCTAGTGCCCTGCATTGCTGGTGTAGGTGGTCTTCAGGTATAGTGAGGAGTTTTAGAATATCATACAACATCCCAAATATACTGCTGTGTTCCTTGACCTGCATGACACGTTCTTCAACTGACTGTATTGCACAATCTAGCACCTGGTTAAAGAATCAACTTTTGAATTGTTTGGGGTCTCTTATGAGATTATCCTGTGCCTTGTAATCAAAATGTAGTCTTCTTCGGTGACTCTTGTATTATTGAATGGGTGGGAAGATAGCTTCAGTGTGAAGTTCCTCTATCAACTTCTGTGCACTCTTCAGAACGNCCACTCACATCCTCACTGGGGCCGGAAGGCTCGCCGTGAACATTTATGTCTATGTATCTCAGGAGAGCTCCTTCCTGCTTAGATAGGAAAGCTTCCTTTGCTTTCTTTCTTTTTCTGAATGCTGCCCCAGAGGGGTGTGTTTTTCTTTCACTCATGACTGCTGTTCTGTGCCAGCTATAGTGGCTCTCAACACTCAATTGAAGGGGACAAATAAGCAGGCTGGTAGCAGGGCCTGAGTGAGGGAAGATATCAGCATCTTAAGGGCCTAGCTGGCTCCTACTACTTCAGTTGACTGCCTGTTCTCCTCAAGTGAGTTCAGGGAAGCAGCAGGAAACAGGAAGCTCCCTGAGAAGCTGGTGTTAATCAGTCCAGGCTCCCTGGGGTGCTAGAGAGGTACATAAGAGGCTTCTCCTCCTCTCTCTCCCTGCAGCTCCTGCTGCTTTCTGTTATTCCATTTCACCTTTTCTCCTGCCTGCCTGTTAGGTCTCTTGTGCCCTCCTTCCTCCAGCACAGCATTCCACCATCTCTGTGCATCTAGAGCAGAGAAAATACATATACACCAGCAGCAGACACAATTTTCTATACTCTGGGTCCTAGTGGCGCCCCCCCATAGTCTGGCACCTGAGGCAGCTGCCTCAGTTCGCCTCATGGTAGAGGCCAGCCCTGTATCCCAGATGTGTCGGGAATGTGAATTTGTAAGTACTTTTTAGTCGAAGGAAAAACACATTGCATTTACCTTCACACAAGAAAAGAGAGCAGAGGAGTTTAAGAAGTAAACAGAAACCAGCCACTTGGCTAGTGGGACAGTGCTTGGAGTGTATTTATACAATGGTGAAAAACATGTGGTGTTGTTTTTTTTTTTTTTTTTTTTTTTTAAATCAGGGAAAGGGCCTCCCTTCCCACCAATGTTTCTTAATTAGTTCTCTTACCCCCTGCTTGGAGGAGAGAGTCTGGAAACCACACTTTTTTCCTGGACAGAGTTGTGTATCCCTTGATCTTTGTTCTCCGTCCCCTCATCCATCATCTTGTATGATTGATCACATACCAGCAGCCATTGCTGCTTGTACCTTTTTAAAAATAGAAGCTCTATGTGGAACTTTGTGAGTGACTCCAAGCAGGAGATGGCCCCCACCATCCAGCTGCCTCACTGACTCTTAATTCCTCTTCACCACTCTTTCTGACAGGCTAATAGCATCTTCTATAAATTAGTGTCAAAGAATACAACTGGATAAGAGAGACACTAGGTCCATTGGAGAATGGAGTCTTCTTCAGTAGAGTAGATTAAACCCATATTTGGCTGAATTTAAGGAATAACTGTAGAAGTCTTACAATTAGGGACAGCATTTCAAAGTTAGATGTGCACAGTCACTCACATACTTTTCATGTGTGTGCAAAAATCTGGTACGCATAGCAGGTATTTCCACATACCTATGGTCCAGTAGGTACCTAATTGGGCATGTGCATGTGCAAATATCTGATTTGTGTCCATCATTCTCTCCTTATTTGCATGACCCACACCTATGTAGCATTTGAGCTCCAAGCAAATATAGGTGTGCAACTGGGCATACTTTATGTTGAAATCTATCCTTTAAGTTCCCTTTTATAAGATTAGGGAGATGTGCACCAACCCAGTTGGGAGGAAGCAGGGATTTTTTTCTGGCTTTGAGCTGCCATTTTAGTGATGAGATTGAAGTTCCGCCCAGAGGGGTGTAGCTAGCCTGTGTAAATACTATAGTTTGCCCCAAACAGCATGTTATGGGGTGCTTTTTAGAGGTAAGCAGCATGCTTTGCTAATGGGGAATGACCACAGCTGTCTCCCTTTCTTTCTGTGATGAGATAGCTACAGTGATGTCAGCTAGAAAACAGGAATGTTCTCACGTAGAGTGAGTCCAGGAGTCAAAGCTTCAGGTATTGCTCAACTGCTCAGAATGGGGGGACGGAGGGAGTCCCTTAAGTGAGAGTCTGAGACATAAAAGGAAAGTACTTTCCCTGATCCTCAACATTCAAAGCGAACACAAGTATCTTCCTGCAACCAGGGCAGACATAAACCCACATTGTACTGTGTGAGTATTAATATTGCCAGTGCAGTGTGTTCAAGTAAAGCCACAACAGATGTGTGCTCTACCGAGGAGATCATAGGGATGCAGGTGCACATAAATATGAAGTACTGAGCGTGTGGACGATGGGTTAGCACAGTGAACGCAGATATATTAGTATCACTTCAGTACTTAGCGGTGTTGGTCAGGGACCAGGGCGCCGTAGTGCTAGATGCTGTCCAAAAAGCTTATAATTCACTGGCCAGGGTTCAAATCCTGGCTCTGCAATCTCTTTGGACAAATTTTAATCTCTCTGTGCCTCGATTTTTCATGTATAAAATGAGGATAATAATCCTTACTTTACCCCACTCTCTTTTGTCTTGTCCATTTGGATGATGGGTTGTGGGCTCAGTTGGGGCCTCAAGGCATCAATATAATACAAATAACAGGTATTGTGTAACATAAACAGGATGGGACAAAGGAGGGGAAGGTAACAGTAATAAGAGCATGTTTTCCATAAGCTGACAGTGTGCACAGTTTAGATCACCGCTTGCCTAGTTGTTATCAGTTTACTCACTTGAATTGCAGTTTTCATTGTGACTGATCTCCTGACGCCTTCAGACTCCTTAAGCTTCTTTGCCTGTTTAGTGTCAACTAGGTCCCCACGCTACAATGCTGTTTATACTGGGGATGGGTGAACCAATTTTGCTGCAATAAAAGCCATCCTGAACCTTTGCCCTGAACTCAAACAAAGTCCTTTTTGTGATTCAAAAAAGGAAAGGTGAATCTTTTGTGATATTTCAGTTTTGGAGCTCTGAACTCTTGTGTTCCAGACAGGACTCGGAACAAGTGCCAAACGCCCTGGTATTTCTAGCCCTACCTGAAAGCTCTCAAGCAAACCTGTTGTCATGAGATTTAGTGCTGTTTTGCAGACCCCAACAGTTCTGATGATATGGATAGCCTTTCGTGCTCCTGCTGCTTCTTGCAGTGAACATGAACTTGTTTTGAGGTTCATCCATCCCTAGTTAATACACTGGCAAGGACCAGTTACTTGCTGATTATTAAAATAACCAGCATTCCCCCATGGAACTCCTGCAGATTACTTACTGATAGAATGCTGAAGCCACAGTTGTCATGTGGCTGTTTCTCTGCAATCTTAAGTGTTTGCATGGGTGTCTCACTGAGAATGGAGATTTAATGTCCTCCATGTCAAAGGCAGTAAAGGGTCCATCGGCCCAGTCAGACTTTCCTTCCCTGGCCCAACATTGCAACAGATCTGCCAGTGCAGAAGAACAGAAATTAGTCAAGACTAATATTTTTAAGCCAGCATGCACTTAGAAGTCACATTATGAGAACAGAGTTTAGTCCGCCCAAATCTGATTAATGTTTGGGGTATTAGTTTGCCTAGTGACACATTTTTCTAGCACCTGTACGTCTTTTGTTTTTGTTATATTGTTTTTTATATATTTCACGTCCTGAAACCAATGCAGAGCTATCCAATGGCCTCTTGTCAGAATGGCAAGACCATACATAAGGATCAAAAATCCAAAGTTGAGCCCATCTTCCTAGTTTCTCCTCAGGAAGAAGAAAGATCTTCCTTTCTCACTCTGTTTATTATATCAGAATGATCTGATGTTTGTTTTTACACTGAGATGAAGCTGAAGTCATTGACACTCAGTATCTCTTAAAGCCGCTGTGCTACTTGAATATTATTTTTATCTTTCTAACACTTGCTTACTTTAGAAATGACCTTACAGTATTTCCTTGGAATACTGACTATAGTGTCCGGGAATTTCCATGCGGTACTGCTGCTGGATCTGAGCACTGTATGTAATTACTCTGGGTTCCAGCCCAGTTGCCTAAGGGGTGGTTAACTTTCAAAGAACAATAACCAGCTCTGTGGCACTAGCTAGAGGAAGGTAGAACTGTCAGGGTGTTTCCCTGATGCATATCAAGCAAATTAGAAATAAGAACAAGATCTTAATCTTGCTACATAGAGAGCTTTTCTCAAGCACTGTGGTGAAAGTACAGTTTCCCTTTCTGCATTACCTGGATGTAAATGAAGGGGGTGAAAACCTCCTATATTGCTGCTGAAATGGATACGCTAGTTTACTTGCTCTGCAGCCATAGCTATGGTGGGCATTCTGTGGGATGGAAAATAAAATTTGACAACTGTGCTTCCCCATTTTCCCCTGATTTTTCATGGCAGTGTGACGAGTGGGGAGCTGCTGTACAACACAGTTCTTGTCTTCTGACACACTTTGATGCTCTGACCCCTTTGTGCACTGAATAGAAGTGACCAGCCTGAGGCTTGATCAGATCTCAGCCCCCTGTTGTTTCCCCATCAGTTTATATGACTCTCTTGGGCTTCTGCTGCTAGAACTGCTCTTTTTGCTGCTGTGCATAAAAAGGCACCATGATTTATGAATCAATTAATCACTGCATGCTGAGGAGCTCTTCACGGTAGTTAAACAGAGAAAATAAAATGCTTGAGTATATAATAAAGACAGATTGTAATTAATATGACCCTCCCACTTATGAACCCTTCCCTCCATGCCTTATACTCTCCACTTCTCCTTTCCCACTGTGTGCATACTAGCCTGCCTTGGTTTGCATCCCTTGAGTTTTGTTAAAAAAAAAAATTGTGAAACTGTTTTCCTGGTTTTCACCCAGCTCTTTTAGCTGTCAAAGACCAAATACTGACCTCTAGATAGACTGTGAACCTTATCAGCCATTTGACTTCAGTGGAGTTAGGCTCTATGTCACCTGTGTAACTGAGAGCAGATTTCATTCAAGCCAGCAGTGGGGTAGAGCAGGTTAATTCATTCTCTCTGCCATGCACTGAGGTTTGCGATGGAATAAAGAATATTTAAATACATTTGCCATTTCTCTGTATTTGAAGTAAAAGAGAAGGTTCCTCCTGAACACATCCTAGTTTCTAATTTTCGTTTAACTCTTCTGCTGGCATATGTTCACTGTATCAAATGGCCTTTGTTTGCTTTTTAAGCTTATCTCATAAATTGCCTTTTGAAATGCACAATCCTCAGCAAAAATGTTTCATTGCAATGATCCTGGTTAAACATTCTCCTTCCCCCTCTGCTTGGCTTTCAGGACCCAGCTTTCTCTTCGGTGATCCACGACAAACTCCAAGTTCCCAACACCATTCGGAAGGCATGGAACGAGAGGGACAACAGATGCGATGTTTGTGCTACCCACCTGAACCAGCTGAAGCAGGAGGCCATTCAGATGGTGCTGACGCTTGAGCAGGCTGCCAACACCGAACAGTATGATGCCTCACCAGGCTCTCCCCCACCCCTCTCCAATATTCCCACCTTAGTGGGTTCCCGACATATGGGCAGCTTGCAGCCCAGAGACTGGGCATACATGCCCACTTCCTACACTACTGCTAATTACACAGGCTTTGTGGCCAACAAGCACAGTGGGAAGCCCAACAGCCTGGGGATCGTCAATGGGTTGGAGAAGAAAAATGGTTCCCCTGGACACCAGGCCAAGGTCAGCCTACAAATGGCTACCAGCCCCAGCAATGGCAACATCCTAAACTCTGTAGCTATCCAGGCTCATCAGTACCTTGACGGCACCTGGTCCTTGTCGAGAACAAATGGGGTCACCCTGTATCCGTACCAGGTAAGTGGCTTAAAAATGTTTATTTAAACACTTTTTAATAATCTTAATCATACTAACATCTCTTTCCCAGCCTCACAGTTTGGGAACGATCCTACAAAAATGTACTTCTGCTTTAAAAATGTGGGTATTCCCATTGAGTATGCATGGTATTAAGCACTATGAGCCAGATTTTCCACAGCGACTGAAGATGCAGCTAGGTACCTAATCTGCTTGGGTGCTTTTGAAAATCCCATGAGATGCCGAACTCCCCTCTTTTGGAAATTCTACTAGGTATCTATCTCCATGTTTAGGCCCCTAAATATGTCTGAAAATCTGGCCCTGAGCTCAGTAATAAGCATTTGCAGGGTAAGTCTCTCTGTTGCTATTTTAATACTTATTAGCTATGAGAGTAGTTACTATTATGGTAAGAAAAAATAAGTGAATGAGGAGCATTGAGACATCAGTTTTATCACACATGGAAAAGAGCTGGGTCAAAAAATAAGAGTGTATTTAAAATTATTTTAGCTGGAAAATATATGTGACTTTACAGTTTCCTGAATCACATCTGGAGATGTCAATATGTGACATGGACTATGCAGTTTGATCTAAGAAAAAACTAGACCTGAGCAAAGAGTGGATACAAAAATGTGAATTATTGTTTGAATAGGAAAAGTAATTTCAATTTGACTGTGTTCCCAACTTTTCGCCTTCATTTTCTATGAGCATTTGGATGGTTGAGTTTTAGTGTGGTGAACAACAACAATAGTACGCTCATAGGCATAGAATTATATGGGCCTGTGGTGCCTGTGCTCCACCAACATTTAGGAATGTGGGCCTGGCTTCACCAATGTTTGGGCTTACCGCACTTTGGGGGGCCCTGCACTTCAGGGGTCCAGGGCAGCCTGGGCAGCTAGCGGAGGGCCTGGAGCCAGCAGCAGCAAGCGACCCAGCCCCAGCCTGCCCTACTCCACTCTGCCCAGCCCCGCTGGCTCCCAGCGTCACTTGGGGGAGGGGTCAGAAGCTGAAAAGGGGCGGGGCTGGCACCTTGGAGGAAGGGGTGGAATTGGGGCAGAGCAGGAGCGGGCCGGGATCATGTCACTCACTGCTGTCGGCGCCAGACCCCCCACTAATCCTCCAGGCTGCCCTGGACCCCGCGTCCCCCTGAAGCATGGGGCCTGGGGTGTTTGCCCTGGTCCATCCTATGGACAGGACGGCTCTGGGTCCAGGGCGGCCTGGAGGATTAGTGGGGGGCCTGGCGCCAGCAGCAGCGAACGACTTGGCCCCAGCCCATCCCTGCTCCACCCCCATTCCACCCTTTCCCCCAAGTCCCCACCCCGCCTTTTTCCGGCTTCTGCCCCCTCCCCCAAGTGATGCTGGGAGCTGGTGGAGCGGGACAGGCTGGGGCCAGGTCGCTCGCTGCTGCCAGCGCCAGGCCCCCCCAAACCTCTCAGGCCGCCCTGGATCCCGCGTCCCCCTGAAGCGCTCCGGATCCCGCATCCCCCTGAAGCTCTCCGCGTCCCCCCACAGGCTCTGCTTGGACCCGTTCTGGACACCACCAAAAATTATATAAACCTGGCCCCCTTGAGTACACTTATGGACCTCTGTCCATGACCACACTGTACAACTTTATTCGAGGAGTCTAAGAGCTCCACGGGGTTATTACTGATTTGGTGCAGCCAGGTTAATCATATGTGGCCCCATGGCTGGTGCCAATCGATCATATTTTAAGTCTGAAAGCTCAAATATTTGATTTTATTTCTTCAAATGTCTAAAGTCAATGGCAGGGCTAATAGGGTATGTGTGGCATCTTTTCAAGCATTTTGTGCAATCAGCGAAAGATGTTTGCCATGAATTTTCACATGGGGATAGAGAGTGAGCCTGTCCTGCACTCATCTGGCATAGACTGGGCCCAGCTTCCTGCTCTGGGCCTTGCAACATGGTGCACACTACTCTCTGAAATTTGGCCTGGCCTCCCAACTGTCCAGAGGGGTGGCGGGCCAAACCTGAATGGCGCTGCAACCCCATGTGCCAGGTTGCAATGCTAATCGCTCAGATATGATCCAGCTGCTCCTCCGTCATGATGGAGAAGTGGCTGGGTCAAACCTGAATGGAACTGTGACCCCATGTACCAGGTTGCAATGCCGGGCTTAGCCCCTGGGAAAGGAGCCACCTCTGCAGGATGCGTGTGGGGCAGGCTCACTTTCCAGTCCATTGTCCTGTGGTTGCAAACCTTGGCTCCGCAATTGTCTAAAATGTAACTATCGATGCCGATCTTGTGGTGTCCATTGCTATCCAATAAGATGAAATCACAACGTAATGCAAAAGGACTACATGATGATCTGTCCACCTCAGCCCAGCCCCTTCGCAACAGACTTGCAAAAGAGAATAAATATAGGCTTTGCAGTGAGCCAGGAGACTAACAAATCTGGGCACTGGTGGGCCAGTCATTGATGAACATGAATTTTAAATTCTGTATTCAGTTGTCATATTCAAAACTTAAAATTCTCTCAGTATTGGTTAGTTATGGTAATAAGGGAATAGAAATGGCAGCCTGTGTCATTTAAGTATCAAAAGCATGGATTTCAAAGTTTGAATATTTGCCTCTGACTGTTTGAGTTATTTGCTTCAGTAGAATAATTTTGGGATGAAATTTGAGTAATTCTGAATGGTGAATAAATGTGAGAATTTTGTGTTCCGCCTGTGTACATTCTGTGTACAGAAAACAGATAAAATCTGTTGAATACGTTATGTTACACATGATCTCAGATTATCAGACCAGTTTTAGATCTGTCTCTCCAATTTCTTTTATTTATGTATATATATATTTCTTATATAAAAATATTCATTGGTTGGAAGAGAGCGAGAATATCCTGCTGGGAAAAGTGCTAGGAGACCATATCAGTTTTCCCGGCTCAGTTAGAACCCTGACAATGAACCTAATTTTCCTGGCCTGAAGGTAAAGTGAAAAAAAATTGCTCTAGCCACTTGCCTGAGAATATTTCCTTGTATTGAATATTTCTCCTGCACCTAATAATGAAACACCCTCACTATGCAATAGCTAACAGAATCAGACAAAAGTCTCCTTGGAATAAAGAGCATTATGTTTCCAGCAGCGGTTCAGTGCTTTCCTATGTCATAATTTTGTCAAACTGATGCCCAGGGACAAGAGCTGTGGGACTGGCTAGACTTAATGGCTCCTGGTGTGGGCATCTCCCCATTGTAAATTAGCTTTAGTCAGATAGTCTAGACAACCTGCCAGAAACAGTTGAGTGCTTTGAAAATTGACCTTATTTTTCCTACTAATATACCCACCTCTCCAAAAAGGGGAAACCCTGGCTCATAAGCCATACCATTCTGTGCCCTCAAGGCAATTTCACACACTAAGAAATATCCTAGTTACAGTACTTCCAAGAGGGTTATTCAACCTTCCTGGTGGAAAATCATTTCCAGTCTCTGCCTAAACCCAGAGCCCTGTGTAGGATACAGGGAATGAATGACAGCACTGCTTTGTTCATATTGAGAACAATGGGAATGAAATGACCTGTGATTGTTTCCCAGGGCTGTGCTTCTGAAGCAGTATGGGGTAGGGGAGAGAGGGTTTCCACTATTTTCACAGAATAAGTCAAAAATTACCATCTGAAAGTGTGTAAAATAGGTGTGAATTCAAAAGCTCCCTGCTTTAATAACTTACTGTATGCTCATAGGCTAAAAACCAACTTTTCTAGCTCTGAATCTCTATTTAACAGCTGACCCATGATTCTGTAGTGGGCTGAATCTGAATCCCAGTTAAAACTTGGTGACTCAGTTCAATTTCCAGTCTTCAGACAAGAGACTTGTATACCAAAAAAAAAGAAAGTGGAGGGGGGAAGAGCAAATTTTTACGTTCAACAGTTTTTTCTTTTCTTTCTATGTGACTTCTTAGTAAACAGGTAATAGGGTGTTTTGATCGGGGGCAAAAATTATATTCCCCACAAGTTTCTTCTATTCAATCTTATGCATACAATTAAGAAACTAATAATGGCCAAATCCAAATTGGGTTTGAGCCAGATCCTGAAGTTCACACTCAGGGTAAAATTCTCCCCTGTGCAGAGTATCAGCACAAGGCGTATGCACCATAAGTGCTTAGTTGTGTCTTAAATGGGGTAAAGATTTTGTGTGGGCCCTTTGAATATGGTTGAATTTCACCCTGAGTTTATACTCATTCCTTACACAGGGGAACACTAGCTGATGTCAAAGGGAATTTGCCTGAGCAAGGACCTCAGGATTTGGCCAGTTGATGATAATACACCTTACAGGATACCGCCCTAATCAGTAAATTTCTATTGTTCATTGATTGCCATGTTATCATTTACAATGAGTGGGAAAACTTTACAGCTGTAAGGATATGACTGTTAAGAATTTTGTTCATTTTGTTAAGAATCCCAAAGCCCCAGTGTTTTTATAAAAATGAGGCAGAGCAACAATTTTTATCAAGAAAGTGTCACAAGTAAATTGTCAGCGACTGTATGGAAACTTCATTATTCATTAACTATGTAAAGCTGTTAGTTAATGTATCTGTAAAATGACACTGTTGGGCCACATTAAAGAAGCCACTAAAATCCGAGTCATTAGCAATTAGAATTTCTCTTTTTAGTTTAAGCATGGGAACCTGTACCATTATTCTCAAGGTTTTTGGTTGGGGACACTTCCTAGTTCAGTGGTTCCAAATCCTTTTTCTCTTTTGGATCTGCACTTGTGAACCCTTCCATGTGTCTGGGTCTTAAGTAGATCAAAAAATTTTTCCATGAAACAGTTTAAAAAAAAGTTTCATCAAAATCCAAACATTCTTGTGGGAACATATCTATTAGAAACTAAACTGTTGGTGGGGAAAAAGTTGAAACATTTCATGTCAATAGTGTTTTGATTAATTTCATTTTGACTTTTATATAAGTCAAAATTAAATGAATTGAGACAACACTATCTAAATGAAATGTTTTGATGGTCCTGAATCAAAATGTTGTTTGGTGGGATATTTTTAAATTTGGCTTTTCATTCCAAATTGTAACAATTTTTTTTTTTAAATGTTGGAATTTTCTCACAAAATGGAAATCACAAATCTTGCCCATCTTTAGTTTTAGGGCATACTCCCACAAAACTCCCTCTGATATCCAGTTTTGGGTGGAGGATTCGTTCCCTCTCAAAGAATTCAAATGTCTATCTGGGAGAGGTGAGGGAGAAAAATACATCTCGATTCAATCTAAAACTGGCTGGGTTTAATCCTTGTAAGCATTTGTGTGAAAGGCATTGTGTGGATTAGCATTGCGCAAGCGTCTCCTCATATTAGTCACTCTGACAGTGCTCCTGGGTTCTGACCTGCAACAGCCCTTGCTGTTCCAAATGTGAGCCTCTTGAGCAAGTCACGCCTCATATGCTCAATTGGTGTGGAACACAAATTAACCCTAAAATGAAACCACTTAAAAGCTAGGCCAAACCCTCAACTAAAGTCTCCATAGGATAAAAGCTACTGACCAACTGTTTCAACTATCCCACCACCAAGCATTTGTCCAATCTAAACCTTGGGAGTAATTGCCACTGGTGTATTTATTATTAATTAGTGCATTGTTACATTGCTATGACTTCACAACTGCAATAACTTTACACGCAGACACAAGAGAAGGTCTCGCCTCCAAAGACTTGACAACCCAAGTCAAACGTCAAGAAAAAAGAATGGGGGAAAAGGTACGTAAGCTGGTTGTATCCCCCCTTCTCTTAACAGACTCTTAACAGAGTAGGGCCAAACAAACCCCTTTCATGGGTTTCCTTTAGCGTTAACTTTAACAACAACTATAAGTGGCCTGCCAGAGCTTACTCTTGAACTTGGAGGTTTCTAGTGCTGCTCTCTGCTTTGAAGAGAGTTCTCAAAGCTTTTATATCCTGAACTGGAGCTCCCTTCTTCTCTGGTTGCCAGCTTGAGTCAGTAGACAAGCTCTCCATCTTTATGCAGGGTCCTAGAACCTGGATTACATTATTTAGATTGACACATGTGTTGTACTGTTCTAGATTATTTTAAAAAAAGAATTTGGTAGTTACTGAGTGAGCAGTGTGTGTCAGAGAGAGGGAGGGTTAGTGAGAAAGACAAGTCAAAAGAAGTTTAAAGAAGCGTGAAGTGGCATGTTGTACTGGAGAAGGAAAGCTATTCCAGGCTTGGGGTGGACAGTGAGCAAAAAGGCAGAGACACAAGCACAGGGTTGTAGTAGGAGATGAGGACCGCTGTAGGCAGGGTGAGCACCACGTGTTCAGTTCCTTCATGTTGGGGACATGGATCTTGGACTTGACCTGGAAAGGGGCAGTTAGCCAGTGGAGAGATTTGAGCGGGGGTGGGGGGAATGTATCCCTTTCTTTTAGTCCACTAAAAAGCATCCCTTTAGAAACCAAAAACCTAGACTGCAGAGAGCCTGCTAGCCCTGGGCGTAATGATATAGTGTGTATTCAGAGAGCTATCAAAGGCTTTGTTTGTGTACGATTCATGAAAGCTTACAGTACATACTTTGTGTTTCCTCTTTATCTGTGATGTGTGTTTATAACCGCACTGTTCTCGATGAAAGTACAAGTTAGTTCTGGAGCTTTGCAGTGATGAATGATTTGTTTGGGGTTGATTTTGGTCACGGCTGCCTTGTAACACACTAACTCTTTCAGGCACAGCCTTTTTGCAAGAAATTGGTAATGATTAGAATTTGGCATAAGATATAAAGTTCAAACCTGGATCAAAACACTGTGTGTGGGGTATTCAGATCTGGGGGTTTGATTCAAGCTCTTTCAAGTCTCTGCTCTCTAATTTCTTTCCCTTTCACTTGCTGCTGATGATAAACACATACAGCAGGAAAAGGCTGAAGTGTTGATGATCATTATGTCAGAGCTAGGCTAATTTAATTGCTTCTAAAGCCTATAACAGGAGGTACCTAAATCATACTTTTGATTCAATTTGCAGATTAACAGGTGTTTAGTGTAAATATCATATTACACACAGTCTTAGAGGTAGTGCTGCTTTGTCAAAGCATGAACATAGCAAGCAAAGGAAAAGAGAGAAGTGCCTACCACACCCTGTGACCACACTTCTCAAGATATCGCTGTTCTTACAGAAGGATTAGCAAAGTACTATGCTTAAGATAGGATAGGGGTGTCCTGGGCATGGCCTCTGCACCAGCAGCAGAGAAGGTGGTAGCCTAGAAGCCTGTTACCCCAGTTTTGTGCCCTTCCACTGAGGACTCCAGTATGTTGGCTGTATAGCCAAAATCAATCAGTGATACAACACCAGATGATCTGGCCCTTTATTATTATTTGTATTACAGTAACACCTATATGCTCTATTATATTAGGTGCTCTATAAACTCAGAGCAAGAGACAATCCCTGCCCCAAAGAGCGTGGGGCAGATGAGACAAAAGGTTGGAGGGGAAACAGGCACAGAGAGGTTAAGTGACTTGTCCATAGTCACACCGCATGACTGGGAATAGAATCCAGGTCTCCTGAATCCATCTGCTTGCATGGAGGAGTAGTGGCTGCATAGAGGAAGAGTGGCTCCTCTCTCCCATGAGCTGTGACTCCGGTCTATCAGGCAGGGACCCTTGCTCGGGTGCATAAGGCAGTAGACAATTGTCCCCTTACCTAGTCAGGTTTTGGCCTAGACATTTTGTATGACTCATGTTTAAACCAATACAGTTCCTGTGTTATCTGAAAGGCATTCTGCATTTGGGTGGTAAGGCTCTCTTGCAAGAATTAGAGACCTTTGTTAACCCCTGCTACCGAATGGCTGATGGTGAATATGCTGGACAAATATCCTGTGTGTGTGGTGGTTCAGTTTGTGGTTTGGATGCTAACAAACTAACGAAAATCTTTAGACAATGATCCCAGTATAGAACACACAAACCAGGAATTTGATTTCACAAAGTGCAGCTGTCCCTTAGTGGACCCAGAAGAACAAGCTGATGAGTATTAAAACAAAATTTTCTAATCTAATCCTAGCTCCTGCCAGCTCCACACTTTTATATATATATATATATATGAAACACCTTTTCTTTGAATAGACCAATATCCTTTTTACATCAAATCATTGATAATTAGATACACAGTGACATTAGTGGGGTCATAAGTCATCAGCTGACCTTCTTTCCATAAAACGATCAGTCAAGCTGTGTATTACCGTAACTGGCTAATTATGTTTGAATTTTTTTTTCAAACTAATGCACTCATTGTATCCTGACTCATCCCATCAGGATGGGAAAGTTCTGAATTCCATGCTAATTGTAATTTTTTTACAATTACTCTGGCGTGATTTGATGTCACATGGCATTTTTCTGCATGGCTTAATGACCCCTAGAATCATTACTCTTTCCTTCATGATATTACACTGACCAAGGGAAGTGAGAGGTAAAGGGTATCCCATGGATTGAAAAGAGCTAAGGAGGCTTATCCTATGAGTATGAGAGCCCCATGACTCAACTGTGATGTGAAAAAGAAATCTACGGGCTCTGAGAGGAGTGAGATAATCCTGTAATTTAGTGAAAGCCATGAAACCACAATTAGTGAGGATTTGGAGTCTTGATTTCCTTCCCTGCTCCATAGCTTAGGAAACTTGTCTGGCTGTGCGTCTGTCATGGAATAATAGTGACAATGTTCCTGCACTGATTACCTGCTATAGCTGGGTAAAAGTATCGGTTGGAGGAAGTGGGAGTAACGGGAAGGAAAAATTAGCTAGAGATATGGTAGGGAGTGAGACCCAATATGCCTGACTTGACTGTGTGAGTACCTCATAAATAACTGACCTACTGTATCTGCTGTCAGGATGTTGATTACCAGAACCTAATGTTGCTGAAAACATCATTTACCAGCCATTGTTTTCAGAGTCTTCATCATAAATTATACAATTTGGCTCTAATTTAGGAAAGCATTTAAGCACATGTTTAACTTTAAGCATTTGCTTAAGTCTATCCCTATACACCACATTATGCTTAAATACTTTGCTGAACTGGGGCCTTAGGGCTTGTCTATACTTATGCGCTGGTTCGGCGGCAGGCAATCTAACTTCTGGGTTGGATTTATCGCATCTTGTCTGGACCCAGAGGTGCTCCCCATCGACTCTGGTAATCCTGCTCGGCGCGAGGAGTACGCGGAGTTGACGGGGGAGCCTGCCTGCCGCGTTTGGACCGCGGTAAGTTCGAACTAAGGTACATCGACTTCAGCTACGTTATTCACGTAGCTGAAGTTGGGTACCTTAGTTCGAATTGGGGGGTTAGTGTAGACCAGGCCTTACAGTTTAAAGGGTATCTTGGACAGCCAATTAATGGAGATGAGCCACAACCAAAGCCCTGGAATTGAACACTCCTAAACTGTGGAGGTGTTCAGAATCTGAATTTTACCTTTAGACCAATGGAAAATCTGTGTTTCTTCTCTGAGTAATCACCCTATGGGTGCCCCACATCAGGTGCTCATGAATTTCATTAGCAGTGTCTATTCGTCCGGTGCATGCACCAATGATATCCGGTGCCCCTCACTGAGGCTCTCTCAGGCTGAATGAGTGAACTGCCTGCAGTTCCTTCTCAACCACCTCAGCCTGAGACAGAGTTTAGCATGTCTGCTTTGTGTGTACTTCGGCTATTGCAGAGGTTATTTTTTTTTTCTTAATTTAGTTATCTTAGTTACTAGAGTAGTTAGTAGTTCTGGTTTGAGAAAAAGTCAACTACGGGTGATGGAGTGCCCTCTTTGCCCTGCTCTGGAGCCAGGTTAGGAGAACTCCTGCATGTCAGTCCCCAAGGGTCTCTAATGCCCCTTCAACTTTGGCACAACATTGCCCCAGAAGGGGGAAATCCTCAGAGACCTTGTCAAAACATTCTCAGAGGAGGAGCTCTAATTCCCTTCCCAAGAATCCCACCTCAAAAAGAGCTTGTTCACTGACCTGATCAACAGCCTGAGATGTCATCCCCCGAGGCTCAGTTCTGTAGAAGGGGCTGTGTCACCCTCTGCCTTGTAACTCTGGGTGTCTCTTAGTGTTTTGCTGCTCTAGCTCCCAACCTGGGCTGCTCACAGCCTTCCAGCATGAATGTCTACGTATAGCTGCAACTCTGACCCCATCAGCTTGCCAGCCCCACACACCAGTTCATGCTCTGGCTTCCACCAGCTTTGGTTACTACTTGCAGGGATGTCCAGCCCTCTCCTGGACAGTTCAGATATTTACATCCAAAGACCCTGTAAAGCATCAATATTTAACAGTTTGTTACTTTAACTGGAGTTACCAAACAGTTAAGCACACAGCACTTGATTGGTTTAGATTAAAAACAAAACAAGTTTATTAATAAAAGCAGATACCAGAATTTTCACTTAAAATCCAATGGGAGAGAAAGTTTGAAATGGTTGCAAACAAATAAAAATGAAAACACATCTAATAGGGTTACCATATTTCAGCAAGAAAAAAAGAGGACGGGAGGAGCCCCGCCCTAGCCCCGCCCCTGCCCCTCCCACTTCCCGCCCCCCCAGAACCCCCAACCCTCCCCCCGTTCCTTGTCCCCTGACTGCCCCCTCCTGGGACCCCTGCCCCTAACTGCCCCCCAGGACTCCACTCCCTATCTAAGCCTCCCTGCCTCTTGTCCCCTGACTGCCCCAACCCTTATCTGCGACCGGCATGGGTGTTTAGATCGGACGCGCGCCNCCCCCCCAACTGCCCCCCAGGACCCTACCCCCTACCTGTACCCTGACTGCCCAAAACTTTCTCCACTCCCCCCAAAAAGCCCCCCCCCGTTTCTTGACTGCCACCTCCAGAACCTTCCTGCCCCCTGACCTCCTTACCCTGCTGCTCAGAACAGAGTGTTGGGCTCTGTGCGAGCCGGACACGTGGCTGAGCTCCCCAGCACAACAAAACCCGGTCCCTGGCCCTGCACAGTGCTGCCGGACTGGACTGCAAGGGAGCTGCCGGCTCAGAATGCAGGGCGGATCCGGCTCCTCTACAGCTGCTCCTGAGTCCAGCCCGGGACTTCCCTGCAGCCCTCCCAGCCGCTCGCTCTGCTCTGCCGGGGGGAAATCCCGGACATTGTGAGTGCTTTACAAATTCCCCCCGGACGCTATTTTTAGCACAAAAAGGAGGACATGTCCGGGTAAATCCGGACGAATGGTAACCCTACATCTAAAAGTCTAAACCTTAATCTAGCAAAGCTTTGGTTCAAGGCTTTGTTTAAGATGGCCTTTCTCACCAGAGTCTTCCAGCAAGATGGTGACTGATGGAAGGTCAGAATCTCTCTCAGAGGCCCAAAGGTGCTGATGCCTTTGTCTTAGGGTTACCATACGTCTGGATTTTCCCGGACATGTCCGGCTTTTTGGGCCTCAAATCCCCGTCCGGGGGGAAATCCCAAAAAGCCGGACATGTTCGGGAAAATCGGGACATGCCGGGCCGGCGGTGCGGGGCCGGGGCCAGCACCCCAGGGCCCAAGCCGACCCAGGCTGGAGACGCCGGAGGGGCCAGACTGGGCCGTGCCTCCCCGTCCCCCCCCCCTTACCTGCTTCAGGCTTCCCGCGAATCAAATGTTCGCGGGAAGCAGGGGAGGGGGCGGAGTTGGGGCGGGGACTTTGGGGAAGGGGTGGGGTTGGGGCGGGGCTGGGGGCGGGGCCAGGGTCCTGTGGAGTGTCCTCGTTTTGGACACTCAAAATATGGTAACCCTATTTGTCTTCATAGATGAAAGAGAACATAGGGTTTTCTGCCCCCCGTTTTTTGTGGTCCAGTGAAGCTTTGAAATGGATTCTGCTGAAGGTTACCCCTCAAAGCAAAGTTTATCCAAACAGTGAGGAGGCGACATGGAATCTGGTAGTGAAGGAAGCTCCAGGCTCTTTCTTCCCATACTTGTGTTTGCTAAAATGCAAATTATTCTGTTTCCTGCCATCTCCTCTCCTTGCTGTCTTGCTGGCCCTGTTTACTACTTTTAAGGTAAACCTACATTCCTTTGTTTAGGATAAGCCTGTTTAACAATTTTTTGCTTAGGCAGAACTGTCTGGGTTTGAACATATGCTAATAGCATCATACAGGGGGAATTCTTAACTTTAGATATAATGTTGCTACATATATTTCACCAGGATATTATTGACCAGTTAGTTATTAGTGTTCCAATGGTACCTCACAAGGCATATTAGCTTATTGCAATGGTGTGTAGGGTGTGAATATAGGGGAGCTTTTGGTCCCAAAGATATAAGATTTTATAGGTGAAGAATTTTATTCCCATGCAGACAAAATGAAATAACAGTAATGAATATGTTTGCTTGGATGATATGCTTGTGGGAGGTAAGGAGGAAGTTACTAATGGCTGATCTAGTTGGGTAATGTGATACCACAGAGCTAGCATGTAAAACATTATTTTCTTTTTTTATAAAGTGTTCTTGAAATGGCCTTTAGAAATGTGGTATCAAATTCCATGCTGGGATAACTCCTTTTCAAATCAGTGGATTGAAGTGAAGAGAATTTGGCTCATTGTTCCTTTGTAGTAGGCAGTATTTCTTATTAAAACAAAAGTGAAAGGCTGATAGAGACCTCATCTTTTGTATGTCGAGAAACTTTTTTTGTTTCTTTTATCAGATAAAATATATTTAGGGCCAGATTCTCCTCTCACTTACACTAGTGTAAATCCAAAGTAAATGTACAGCAGTCAATGGTGTTAACAGCAATGTAAACCAGATGCAAATGAAGTCAAGATCAGGCCCTTAGCATCTTGTCATTCCAAATGTGAGAACAGCTGAGGTAATAAGGAATGGATCTGGTGTGTTCTCAGGGTAAATGGAATTTCTCTTTAGTAGGGAGTGAGGGGAACATATTTCCTTCAACACACCCATAGTCTGACCCTTAACCCGAATAGGTCTAATTCAGTATGTCTGTTAGAGTTGCCTCTACAATATGAAAGGCATGAATGAAGAAGGCCAATTGTCCAGCTGCTTCTGAACTTTGGACCTGCCCCGGGTGTATTTCCTGAAGAGCAAGGAGGGGGTTTCATGTGGCCAGGGGTGAAGAAGCACCACTCCCTGCTAATGAAGCCATTTTAAATGCAGCAATCTGTCCTACGGGGGAATTAGACCATGCTTCACCTTTCACAACCACCTCATATAATTGGTTGTACTCAGGAGAGCTCCAAGGATACAAGAAGAATAGAGGGTAATGACCTGTAACCTTTGAGGGGGTTGGTCTCTGCCTGTCATGCTTAAGGTCACTAGGAAATCTCAGCATGAACATCTGTAACTGTGCCTCAGAAAGGGAGAGGATTCCAGTTTCCATCATTCAAGTCCTTTAATGTAGCTAAGACTTAATTTTCATAAGCATAAAAAAAGTCTCCAGTCCAGTTTGTAGTCTTAAAAATGTCCCTTGAAGACTCTGCAGGTAGTGCCAGAAATCGTTTGCCAGCAAATGAAAGGATAAATAATATTTAAATCAAAGGATTCTTCTTCTTTAACATTAGAATGGCTCCATTTTGAATGTGTGAGATTTAAAAATGAAAATTTTATTTTCTATATAAAAAAGAATTGGCTGAATTTGCCTTCAAAGTTTCTCTTACTAGCTACAGACAATAAAGAAAATAATAAAGGGTAGATACTGCCCATTGACTGCAGTGGGGATGTAATGGTGTAAACGAAGGTAGAATTTGGCCTGAGATGTATAATTGTAACTACTAACAAATTGAAACAAAATATAAAGGTCTGAATTCTGCACCTTTGTACACACACTTTGCTGTTCCACTGATTTCAATGAGTTGCCCAGGATGTAGGTAAGTGCAGAATTTGGCCCAAGCTTTGCAAGTGCAATCCTTATTTAAAGGATTTAGGGTGATATTCTGATCTCAGTTACACCCTTACAGTAGGATTAAACAGGTTTAACTGAGGAAGCCCTTAGTTGTACAGTTAAATATTAGTCAGTTTTAGGTACCAGCGTTTTCTCACAGTTGTTAGCTTGTGGAGGACAAAGAAATGAACGACTACTGGTAATAGCCTATTTTGATAGTACCATTGTTAACCTATTCATCCCTTGATGTTTTTCCTTTCAGGTCCCCCCATGTGTGCCAGATCATGGCTGTAAAATCACTGGATGGTACGGGGGTGGTCTGGAAGTGCACCACCCCAGTAAACGCTAGCATTACACTGTACCTTAGGTACAATGACTTTGGGAATGTAGGGGGAGCATGGCAGCTGCTCCATTGACCACTTTAAAGAGGAGGCGGCTCAGGCCCCCACTAGTGCCCGGCTTTTCCCCTTGGCTACCTCTGGGAGTCTATCATTGGCAGCGTTTCCAGATTGGGGGACTCTTTGAACTCCTCAACCTACTTATGCACACAGACAAGGCAAGGTACAATCTGACCCTGTATGTTTTATTCATGTGCATTTCCTTAATCATCACAATGCAGTCCTGCAGAGGGACAACGACATGCATTTAACACAGAGATTGCCAAAAAGGGTGCAGAATGCACACTGGAAGAAACAATATAGTAGTGAGATAGCATCAACCACTCATCCCAATGTAACTATATTGACTTCAATGGAGGTAGGCCAGCTTTAAGCCAGGGGAAGGGGTGGAAGTTCAGGCCCCATGGGTGTGTATCAAAACAGAAGTGCATTCTGGGCACAAAATAAAACTAATATATGAGAAATAAGACTAAGCAGGCATTTAATAAAGATAGTTCTGTCTTGGTTACAACCCGGGCCCCTCTATATCTCTGATCTAGTGAAACTCTTATTTGATCTGGTGTGGATATGATTATGTACTTTCAGTCAATTTTCTTAATACTCTGTGGACTTCACATGATCTTTTTGAAATGTGTCAGGGGATGGGGGGGATGCACCCTCATTTATAAAAGGGTATATTCTTTTCTCCATGCAGGCACATCACTGCAGAGATATTAATAGGCATTACACACATGGATAAAGAGGAGTGTGTATTCTAAGCAGTGATTGTTTAAGATCCGGATCAAGCTCCCATTGAAGTCAACAATAAGATTCTCATTCACTTCAGAAGAGCTGAATCAAGCCCTAGAACTGGAGGATTTTTAGCTCTGAAGGAATTAAAACAAACCCCTCTTTTGTCCTGTTGGCCAAACAATGTTGCCAGCTGAAATTAATCAGGTTTATAGAGAACTTTTAGCATTAGGACTCTTTACCTCCAAATGTCACTGAGGAGTTTCGAAAGCATCATACACAGTATGTGCTAAATTTGGCCATTTTTTGGGTAGGTTTAGGTGCTAAATCAGCCAGGGCTGGTGCTTCCACTAGGTGACCCTAGGCAGTCATCTAGGGTGGCAGGATTTGGGGAGCGGCATTTTGCTGTTCTCAGCGGAAATTCGGCGGTGGGGGTCCTTCCGCTCCGGGTCTTTGGCAGAAATTTGGCGGCAGGTCCTTCACTCGCTCCGGGACCCGCTGCCAAAGTGCCCCAAAGACGCGGAGCGGAAGGACCCCCGCCGCCGAATGCTCAGAGGAGGAGCGCTGCTGCCTAGGGCAGCAAAAACCCTGGCTCCGCTCCTGAAATCAGCAGATTAGATTGTTTCAAGATAAATGAGGGTTCTGGAAAAAAAATAACTGGCAGGAAAAATGTCTTTAAATGACCTCTTTTGTTGCCCATTTCATTACTATGTGACCTACTCAGTCATCATAGGTGTCTTCAGCCTCATAATCCTAAATGCCTTGAAGCAACGTTAGTAGCCACTGATTATCTCCTGAGGGCTGTATTGCACTTTAGAGCATATGGAAGGATTGCTTTAGACCAGTTCATCAGTTTCAGTTCATGCTGAAATAAAAGTAGGAGAGACGGACACCTGGCCTGATGACTGAGATTGAACCAGTATTTCTGTGAAAGGAATCATGAGACAGAAATTTGTAGATGAAATGGGCTGAGATGGACACCTGGGATGTATCCCCAGCTCTGACACTTACCTCTTATGTGACCTTGGGGAGTCACTTCAAATCTATTTGTCTGTTTCCCTTCCTACCTTTAGTCTGCCTTGTCTACTTAGATATAAACTCTTTGGGGCAGGAACTATCTGTATGTCTATATTGCCTAGCATAATGAGTTGCTTTTCTCTGGGGCCGCTAGGCACTACTGTACTATAAATAATAATGTGTTGTCCTAGCAGTGGTACATATTAGACTGGTAAAAGGGAATAAACAGTATATGGTGGCTTGGTTTGGCTAAATCTTCACTTAGGTTTGTGCTGTGGGAAACGGAAAATATTAAGATATTGTTAATTAACTTATTTCAGGACAATTTTTATCACTCCCCATATTCTTCTTCTTGGAACTTTTATACCACTCATGAGGAAAAAGATTTAGTGTGGAATATCTGTGTAAATGCTTGCCATCATTTTGTCTCTGTATGAACAGTTACTTGCAGTGCCACTTTGTGTGCAGGAATGTCTTCTACTCCACGGAGTATCCTTTAGATGGTACCATGCAAAGCCAAAGGTCCTATTTGCTGCTAGTACAAAGAAACACAACACCAGTGACGGCAGTGAAATTACTTGTGCTTGCACGAGTAGAGAGTATGACCCCAAGACCTTTTCTTGATTAGACTAACTCTAACATTAGAGTGGAAAAAATAAACACAAACATCACTGGAAAGTGTGAGGCATAAAATAATCTCCTACCACAATTGTCGTAAGAAAACAATACTCTGACTTCTATAGCACCTTCCTGCCAAAGAACTTCAAGCATCTTGCTTCACACCTATGAAGTAGTGAATATTATTATTTTCATTTTTCACATGTGGGAAACATGCACGGAGAAGGGAACTGATTTGTCAATGGTCTCATATACACAATTTGTGGAAGAGCTTGGAAAATAACCTTTGTTACTTTAGCTGTAGGTAACAGGAACAGTTTGCCATTGGATAGGTGGCATTGTTTAGATTTTTTGTGACCAGTGGAAAGAGTCATTGTTAGATTGGACTGTGAAATGAAAAGAGAGAAATAATGATCCACAACACTGTGGAAGAATGTTTACTATGAAAACAGAAGACCTTCCAACAAATAATATACACTATATCAAATTAATCAGGCTGTGGCCCATTTTGTGTTTTCTCTTTCCTGTTTCCTGAAAAACAACCTGATTTTTTACAGATTTTTTTTTCCAATTAAACTGAGTTTATACACAATACCTCTTACTGCATGCTGCCATTGTACTTTCTGAAAACAAGGAGATCAGAAATAGGGGCTTTGTTTCAGGGGAGAACACTTGAAACTGTGCCCTTGGGAAAAGACAAGACTATGGAAGTTTTAAGGCTGTGATCTATGAAGTCTGTGAATTTAGCATCCTTGAATCTTGCTCTTTTTAACAAGCTTCCTAATCCAGGGTACATCTCCCTTGCTATTTGCCCTGCTTTAGCTCTTGGCACAAAAATAGTTCCCGCAGATGCTAAATTCCTTCCATCCAGTGTAAATTGCTTTGTTTGCACCTAGGGAACATCCCATGACTTACTGCTGAAAAATTACCCTTTTCCATTACAAACTATTTATTTCTTTATCTCTCCCCTTCATCTGTTCTTATAGGGGGGAAGGCCACAGGATCCACGTAGAGACCCAATGGCTTACCTCCCAATCTGCTCTCTACTATGTGCTGGCCTGTTTTCAAGCTGGCACAAAGTCTAGAGCAGGGATAGTCAATTATTTTTTGTCAAGGTCCAAATTTCTTGGTCAAGGTCCAGACTCCAGAGACACTTTTTTCACACCACAACAGAAATAATGATAATAGGTAAATAAAAAGATTTCACAATCCATTCAAAAGCATCTGGCAGTCCAGTTTTGGCCCGCGGTCTGCCTATTGACTACCCCTGGTCTAGAGTCTCCCTGTGTGGTTGATACACCCCAAGGCCTCAGTGGTGTGGAGGGCTTGAAGAATCCTTCAGCTCCCAATTGATTTTCACCCGTAATGCATAAAAGTGTTGGTCTTGTGTCTGATCTCACTTACACCAATGTAAATCCACTGGCATCAGTGGAGGTACTCCAGATTTACACTACTGAGACTGAGACCAGAATCTGGTCTATTGAGTCAACAGAAATACACTTTTAATGTCTACATATATTAACTGCCCTCTTCTACCTGTTTTTTTTTTTTCTAAGAACGTCTCCTTCAGAGGAAATTACTGCTATTAATAATATACACTTTGCAATAGATTCCGATCTTCATTGCACTAGTGTGAATCCAGAGTAACCCTACTGAAGTCAATGGAGCTACTCTGGATTCACACTGGAGTAACTGAGATCAGCATCATGTCCTTTGCCTTTATTCAGTGAACTGTCATGCGACTATCAATAAGAAACTTAGAAACAGACTCACTGAGGTGTGATTGATAGTACTGGAGGAGAAGAGTGGCATGGAAACCTTAACCTCTCCGTTAGGAACGATTCCTTCCTAAGAGTGTTTCTAGGACCATGTCTTAATCTGAATCTGCATTATGGGCATAAAAGGCTACCATGCTGATCTGATAGCGTTTTACGCCCGCTTTGCATTCAATGTGCCCTAGTGTAAGTGACTACACAGGGTACAGAGTAAAAGCCAATCAGGTGCCGTGTAAAAGGTGTGGGGGCTGAGGGGGCAGGGGAAATCTGTGTGTGTCTATACAGCCCACAGAAGCAAGCCTCCCAGCCCAGGCCAACAGACTCAAACTAGCAGGGCTGGTGCTAGCGCTGTTGTGGCTTGGGCTCGCAACTGCTATTTTTAGAGCGCTAGCATGAGCCCCGCTAGCCCAAGTCTGCCAGCCCAGGCTGGGAGGCTCACTGCGTGTACTGCGTAGACAAAACCCTGTGAGACCTGGTTTTAGTTTCACTTGTGCTGGTTTTATACCATTACAACTCTACTGACCTCAACCTAGTTACTCCTGATTCTCACCATTGTGAGAGGAGAACTTGGTCCATGGTGTTTAATTAAAAAAAAAAAAATTAAAGCAGACACCTTCTAAAATTTGTTCTTGAATGTCTCTGTGAAATATCTTATTTTACAAAATTTTTCTAATCAGTTGAGAAACAAACAGTTCATGGGCATTTAGAACTCTCTTTAGAGTGCTCTAAGAGGTAATGAAAATTGAAGATAATGACCATGCAACACTTAGTATGATTTAGATGGATTACTAGAGTTTAGGCACCATCTCAGATGATCAGCCTGTTTGTTGATAGATTTGGATTTCATTAAAGCGCTTGTAATTAAATCCATTGTATATCTGCTCACTATTCCCACTTGGCCAATTAATTTAATCTTGCTGTTTCCTTATATAAATATCAACTGAAATTTCTTGAATGGATTTTAATAGCTGTTTGATTTTGCAGCTTCATGGAGTTGGTTTTTGTTGAATTATTCTAAAGTGTAAGCTCCTTGGGGCAGGAACTGTCCTTATCTTTGTGTCCTACAGAGCACACACAGTCAGTGTCTGTCAAATATTAAATAACATAAAGTAGAGATATGGGCCGCCCAGAGGCATGCACAAGGGGGGAAGCAGGGGCACATCTCCCCTCCCCCATCGGAGGGGGCACAGAACTCCTCTGGGGATGAGAAGAGGAGAGCGAGGTCCTCCAGCCGTGGGACTGCAAGGAAAGACCCAGCTGTCCATTTGCCTGGAGAGTGTGAGCTCCACCGGCTGCAGAGGGGAGGAGGGTGGTGAGAGCCAGCTCCACCTGCCCCAGGGTTGCGGCGGGGAGAGCCAGCTCCTCCGGCCATCGGGGGCCCCAGAAAGTGCCCCTCCAAAAGCAGCCACATTTTTATCCCTGTGCACGCCCCTGTGGCCCAGTGAATGTTGGTTACTTTACTTTCTTATGAAAGAAACACATTTAATACTATTACTTAATTTTTATGACTTTGGAAGACAGTAATAAAAAAAAATCCTGGTAGTCTAAAAATAGAAGATTGAGGGAATAACGAATTTCTAAACATTTGTTAGTTTCCACTTTCTTTCTTTCTTTCCCCCGCACCCTGGCCACGTCTCCTTTAATTCGTATAGGTAAAATGACCAGGATATTCAAGTGATGCTGGTAACGTCTGTTCTGAATCATAAGTACATGAAATAATAATTCTACCTGGGGCACAAAGGAACAAACCCACATACATCTTGCATAGTTCATATGGAAGACAGGCCTACATGGGATCATTTTACAGCAGAGACCAAAGATCAGAATTTCTAGCAAGAAATGAAGAAAGTGCTCCATGCAGATGTGTATTTGTGTGTGTGTGTGTGAATGAATTTTGAAATCAAATTAGTGCAATGTGGTGTATGAATGAAAAAGCAACTGATTGTCATTATTTAATGACAACATTGCATTCCAAAGTTAAGCATAGTAGCTAGGAATATCCTGCACAGATTGCAAAAGATCTTGCATATGCTTATATTACTTTAAATCTCTGTTCTGGACAACATGGTGTTTGACACTGAGGTAATTAAAAATTCAGTGGATTCTATATTTAGGAATAGTAGGTTCCTATTTTACTAGGGACAAGTCTTATTGGATTAAGTGGTCTTTATTTGTAAGCACAAAATTTCGAGAATTGTCAATTTTCATGCTTAATAGATCATTTTGACTGAGAGTAAAGGAGTTTTAAAAAAATATCTCCTTGCAGGAGCATTCACAATTTGTCAGCACTGCAGCTTGTGAATGACCAGCTAAGCCCTTCCTGCCTTTTTCAGATACAGCTATAGGACCAGGCTAGTCATGGATCCTTGAGAGCCAGTGCATCTTTCCATTCTTCTATTTAATTTACAAAACCAAACAGCTTTTGGGGGAGGGGAATAATATCAGCACTATTCATGGTCAAAATCTTCCAAAGTGGCCACTGATTTTGGATGCCCAACTAGAAAGAATTATCCAAAAATTGTCACCCCAAATCAATGGTAACTTTGGAAAAAATTGGTCTATATCTCCCCAGCATTGGCCACTCAGGAGAGATGGGTTGTTGTCATCCATTCAGCCTCTTAGTGAATGTGCAATAAATTCCAGTTGAGAGCCTACTATCAGTCTTCTTAAAGTTCTCCACATACCCAAAGGCCTAAAGGAAAGAGTGGGAATGTGACATGCTCAGTGTAGGGATGTCTTAGTGAAGATGGATGATGATGGTCCATGCAGACAAAAACACAGGTTATATGTAGTGGGAAAGGCCATGATCTGTATCTGAATTAAATGCTAAATCAGCTTCAGCTAATCTAATGTTCAACTAGCTAATTTTATTATGTTTTCCTGGGCAGTTCAACAGATTAACCAACTATTTGCTAGAGTTAAAAGGGCCTGATTCTCATTTACATTAAAGCCCCTTTACACTTCTAAAGTGTATTAAAGGGACCTTTGTGCAAATGAGATTCAGATACCAAAGACTTCAGATTATGTGGATAACCAACTCTCAGATAAGATGTTTTTATTAATAGGACTGTTTTCTATGGAGCATGTCTGGGGTGGGTGAGTGGTTCTTAAAGCAGGATTTAAATCTTGTAATCTATGCAATTATGTACTGAAAAAATGATAACATTTACCCAGTTGTAATATGAAAACATACTGTACACTGAGTAAATTCCATGTATGTTTTTAGATGCATGATGACCTCTCACAGAAGGGGTCTGGATAGCTCAGGATGTTGGCACTAGTTTAAATGTTTTTTGTAGGGCAGTCACTGCTTCAAATCCATTTCAGGTTATCAGTGACCAAAAGTTGTGATTATCTGTGGGAAAAGAGTTTGGAATCAGTATGGACAGTTCAGAGAAGCTGTGTGTCTTGTGCACAGCAGCAGTTTGCAAGTGAATATACTGCTGCATGGGCTCATTAGAAAGAGGGAGGTCACCAGCCTCATTTGAAATAAAGTGCTCTATTTTGATAACTTTGCTGTAAAAGTCCAACTGAAAGAAACAAGTTAAGAAGTATGAGAGGGCTTGCATGAAATGAGAGATTGCAAACATATGATTTATCCTGGAAAGAAAACGAGATGATGAATTTATTTAAGTGTTGAAAACAGGCTTGGCACTGCATGAGAGACAGACAGCCCCATTTAGCAAAGCACATGAGCACGTGCCTTACTTTAAGCACACCAATAATCCTATTGGTCTCAAATTAGCTTGCTGAGTTGGGGCCAGCATGGAGAAAATACCTGCCCCAGAGTATTTACAATATATAGAGGGAGCTTAATTGAGTTATTCAGAATAATGAAGGACCCTTTTTTACATTGCCCCATAGTATAAAAACAAGGGAACACTAAAGGGCAGTAAATGAAACAGAAGGGCAGTAAACTTAGAACAAATAGAAGGGAATATATCTTTACACAGCATCTAGTCAGCCTGTGGAATTCACTGCTAGAAGAGGTCATGAAGTCATATACTGTAGCTGGATGATTTTATGACCACTAATAATGTCTGTAGCTATGCAAACTAAGATATTGATATGGGCAATCAAATCTTATACCTCAGGGCATTCACCTTCAGGACCAGGAAGGAATTGTTTCTGTCCTGATAGTAGCCCCTGTTGAAAGCTGTTCCTGGCACCTTCTGAATTCTTTCCATGTATTTCTTGTTAAAACTGATGGTTGCTGCTGTCATAAAAAATAATTAAAAAACCCCAGCAGGACACTTTTTATTATTAACTTCAAAGTAAGACAGGTGTGCATGTATTATGACAGAGGTTAATATTAGGAGAACTAGCCTGGTTAAATTTATGCACAGGTCACTCCAAATTGATTACATAGCTTCTGTAGAACAGAGTTTTTTTTGTAGCAACTGCATGGTGACTCCACTGGAAATGAGACAATTACATTGTAACTGCCATTAGCCCTGATAACTGTGAAATTAACTGTTGTGTGTATTGGTGACCTGGAGGAAGGAACGTGCCCCACGGTAGTATTTAAAAAAGGGGATGGGAAAGGGAGCCAGTTAGCACAAAGCCAAAGGCCAATATAGTTCAGCATGACTGTTGCATGATAAGATTGTGGGTCTACAAATAGCTTATACTATTCACTGTAAAATATGGCAATGAGGTTAAGAGTAAAATAACATTAGGGCTATACTAGATCTTCACATTTTATATTGTTTGGAACACCATTCAGAAAAGAGGTCTAATAATAATATTGTTACCCCTTTTGACCTGAGTGATTAACCAGTATTCAGTGTCCTACAGGTTGTTTCATTTGTGGGGAAAATTGATAATGGACTCAGGTATTTCTCTGATGCAATCCTGTTTATTTACAAAGAATAAATACAAAATCCTGTTTCTCTGAACAGAGTAGGAATCAAATAGGAGGCAGTTTCTTTGTTTATGGTTCCAACTCTCTTTCCAGCCAGCACTCTGTCCCCAAATGTTCCCCATCTTTGCATTCTCCTACGGCCTTGTTACCAGTACTTCTCTTGCTGTCTGTTTCTGCCCACAGACATACATACCTTCACCAACAATACTCAGCTTCCTGTGTTTGCATTCAGCCCCCAGTGAAACTCCTCTACCCACATAGCTCAGCAGTGGCACCTATTATTTTAGCTATCTGACTCCCAAAAGGGACTTAACTGCTTCTTTCATTTATCCTTAATGAAGTGCACCAGCTTCAGTCAGGTTTCATCCAACTCTTGTCATAAAAATATTATTGTTAGTGTGTCCTATTAGTTAGGATTGAAATGCTAAAATCTTTGGCACAGCATCTAGTAGTCAGTGATCAAAAAAGCAAACCAAATTATGGATATTGTATACAAATACTGGGGGGAACTTATCACTAGCATAAGTGAGTGCAATTTCAATTATATCAGTTGAGCTATGTCCACTTAGGTGGATGATGAATTTTGCTCACTAAATATAATTTACAGGAAGGAACTGGCTATTCTGTAGCTTTAGACTCTTGCTATAAAGGATCATATAGAAATACAGAGGGTACACAACAGGGGAAGCAGAAGGAAACAATGAGAGAAGTTGCTTAGTAATTCAGAAATGATTGAAAAATTAAGTCTTTCTTTGTTAGAAAGTGCACATAATGCTGAGGGGAATGTTGGAGAAAGAAATTGCTGCAGTGTTATTCCAGATAGACTCAATCACAAGAACATAAGAACGGCCATACTGGGTCAGACCAAAGGTCCATCTAGCCCAGTATCCTGTCTACCGACAATGGACAATGCCAGGTGCCCCAGAGGGCGTGAACCTAACAGGCAATGATCAAGTGATTTGTCTCCTGCCATCCATCTCCATCCTCTGACAGAGGCTAGGGACACCATTCCTTACCTGTCCTGGCTAATAGCCTTTAATGGACTTAAACACCATGAATTTATCCAGTTCTCTTTTAAACTCTTTTATAGTCCTAGCCTTCACAACCTTCTCAGGTAAGGAGTTCCACAAGTTGACTGTGCGCTGCGTGAAGAAGAACTTCCTTTTATTTGTTTTAAACCTGCTGCCTATTAATTTCATTTGATGACCCCTAGTTCTTGTATAATGGGAATAAGTAAATAACTTTTCCTTATCCACTTTCTCCACATCACTCATGATTTTATATACCTCTACCATATCCCCCCTTAGTCTCCTCTTTTCCAAACTGAAGAGTCCTGGCCTCTTTAATCTCTCCTCATATGGGACCCGTTCCAAACCCTTAATCATTTTAGTTGCCCTTTTCTGAACCTTTTCTAGTGCCAGTATATCTTTTTTGAGATGAGGAGACCACATCTGTATGCAGTATTCGAGATGAGGGCGTACCATCGATTTATATAAGGGCAATAATATATTCTCAGTCTTATTCTCTATCCCCTTTTTAATGATTCCTAACATCCTGTTCGCTTTTTTGACCGCCTCTGCACACTGTGTGGACATTTTCAGAGAAAGGAGACATAAATTTAGGGACTGGAGAGTAAGGACTCCATCCTGCACCTCTGTGATACTTGATGCCTGCAACTCTCACTGAAGCCAATGGAAGTTGAGGGCACTCAGCACCTCTCAGGATTGGTCCCTGACACCCTGATTTAGCACAATGCTGAAGTGTATGCTTAACTGCCTTCCTGAAAAGAGATGCTTTCCTGGATCCAGGCATAAAAAGAATTTCTGCAGAATATCTTCAGATTGCTGCCTCTTTGTAATACTAACTACTTGCTAAGAGAGAAAGTAGTATAAAGAGAATTAATAAGTGTAGAAGAGAGAGGTTAACTCTTATTTCATCAGTTTTAAGTGCATGATCGTATATGAAAAAGATCGAGGAAAGCATTTAGAAGAAAAAAATGATGGCATAAAAATGCAACCAAAAAAAAAAACCAGCCACAATGAGTTTCCCAGACTCTCTTTTTTTCTATTTTTAAAAGTGCCACGCTTCTATATCCTTTGGGCCAGTGTGTGCCTGTTCCCTGTGTGGCTGAAAAAGTGTCTGTGGGTGGGGAAAAGTATCACATGGGCACAATCACAGTTCCCCTCTGCATCAGCCTATGGACCTGATCAGATACATGGAGCAGAGCCTGCTGTAGCCTGTTTAGGCATATAGCAACAGGTTACCTTCTTCTGCAGGCCTGGGAGAACAATTCTTCCTGGAACTCTCCCTGGGATGGCTCAGCTCCTCATCACTTCTTACCTAGACGTGGGTCTATCTAGGCATAGTTGAGCCCTTTAGAAGCCATGTTCTTCTTGGCAAACTCATGTAGTAGACCCATTGAAACCAGTGGGACTATTTGCTTGAGTAAGATGAGCGGGATTTGAACCAATGGGTACAATTCTCAAAACGACATAGTGATTTAGGGACCTGTCACATTTTCCAAAAGTGATACAGGCACCTAAGTCTCATAGAAAATCATTGGAAATTTACCCATAAGCCAGTTAGGAGCTTTTGAAAATTTTACTCAACACTGCAAAATCAGACCACTCAAATTAGCAGAGAGAACAGCCTCCCACTTTTGTGAAACACAGTAAGTTATTCAAAAGCATGTGCCTTAGATGCAAGACCCATTTCTTGGCCTAGTCTTTACTTTTATAAAGTACTATATTGATAACCATAGGAGGAATGATGACATTCGATATATTTGGGGAGAGAACAACTTGTGGCATCTGCCAAGTCCAACACGTCTATAGTTAAACCTATGGCAGTAATTTCAAAAATACTGTATACATAAAAAGCTTTGAAAAAAATCTCAGCCTCTTACTTCTTTGTGGGGAAGGGGAAGCAGATGAAATGATATTACATTCGAAATGCGTTCAAGATATTTGCTAGATCCCTTGGATGGGAAATGCTAGTGGAGAGCAATCTGACTATACTTGCAAAGAACAGCTGGATAAAAGTCAATGGTGAGGTACGTACTGATCAGAACCAAGAAGAGAACTGAAGTCTTGAGGTGACTGGTAGGATGGGCAGAATTTGCATATGTAATGTTCTAGTGCATTAAACATGAAAAGAATCCAAGCTGGGGAAAACTGGTGACGTTCCTTCACTATTCTTTAGAGTAATGCAGTCCAATAGAATGAAAAATTCTTCCCGGGTCTGTCTGTTTAGTTGCAGTGTGTATCTGTTTCTATAAAATACTGAAAATGCGGAATAATAATTTTTTCTCTCCTCCTCCCACCCTCTTCTTCATGGCAGAACTTTGTCATATTTCTTTGAAGTAAAGACTAATGATCCAGTTTAGATGTCTCAGTATGAAGAAGTACTTTATATTGCTTATTATAGATAGAAAGAGGTTGCTTTCTGGGTCAATAATGCCATTTAAGTTAAGCCCACATGCTGACACACTCTGGTAGCTTCAAGTGCTGTTCCTGTCAGAAGAGAAGTGAAAGGTCAATGGTTTACAGATTGCTGCTGGTGATGTGGTAGCAGCTACAGTAAGATTTGAACTTCTTACAATGTCTTGACATGACTGGTAGGATAGTAACTGATCAGCAAAATGAAAGTTTGCCTAAGTTATAACAAATATTTTGTCCTAGTTCACCATTAACCTAAAAAATTGTGCTTCAGCTGCAGAACAGACCTGCCCCAACTTTCAGATTGCCCACATGTCCATGTAGACACACAAACACAGATGTACGCATTCTTTCACTCTCACCCACACACATCTTACATTGCTACCACAGTTGTTAACTTAGTGCGTTTAGCACTGCTACTCTGGCTGTAGCTGTTGATGTCTGAAAAGTACCTGACACAACAAAGGGATTAAATGTAATCACTGAATCTGGAAGTGTGAAATACATGTTTAAACTGAACAACACAAAAGAACGTCCTGTTGCAAATCTGGCAGCAAATAAAAGTTGGATTTTAAAAAAAACACAACAATTTCCATCTGTACGATTTATGACATAGCAGCAGGAAATACAGGTAATTAAGAGAATTAACATCTTTCATAAATTCGCCATTTTAAAAGAGGTATTTTATGAAGGTTGGAGGCAAACTCCAGGGATGGGAAGCCATTTTATTGCACTGCCATGTTGTTGGAAGTTGTTGCTAGTATTAATACCTGTCCCCCTCCCCATGGAATAATTTGGAAGAAACTCCATGTTGGGAACCTCATGCACTTTCTCTCCCTCAAACCTTCTATAGTGGCATTTTCTGAGGGAGGGGGCAATTGGGCCTAGGCTGTTTAAACAGGATCAGTTTACTCACAAATGGCCCGATCATGGCCCAGTTCTGGGGATCCATACAGGGTGTAAGAGGGAGCAAGACCTCCCCCCTGGCCCGTGTGCAGCCTTTTTGCAGTTACTGCTGCAGGCGTTAGGGTGAATTGAGGGGGTGGGGAATCCGCTAATTCTACCCCTTCTCCCACTCTGCACAAGAATGGTCAGTCTTAACTCCACCCCATAATGTGCCAGCCAACACAGTAGCAGATTATTATCCCCAGGGAGAGAGTCAGTGGGGAATAGTGAAAGAATTGTGGCTCACAGAAGACAGATTCCTTCCCCGAGTTACCCCTCTGGTGGCACAGCTATGCATCTCTCCTCACACTGGGCTAACAGCAAATGCTTAATCTAACCCTAAATTTTCTTTTTCTTGGCTTTCTATAACCTGCCAAACACCTTGCACATCTTAGTTATGAGGCTTTCAGGGTTCATTCTGACCCCAGGGGAATTTGCCTGTCTGAAGAGTCCCCTGGCATTCAAAAAGGGTTAGTTTATCTGCATAGGGATATGTTATCCTGTGACTTGCTTTCTCTGGGAGAAATCCTCATGATCGCTGGTAGACAGTAGGAGACATGCAAGAGTGCTAAGAGAGGTTAGATGCAGAGTCCTTGAATGTTTCTTGTTACACTATATAATCCTCACTTTTATGAAAAGTGGGTCTGTAATAAAATGAGGGCAGCCACGCTTTAAGGATGTTGTAGCAGTTCTAGTAGAAGCCACATTTTCCCTGGCCACTTCGATTTAAAATGGATCATTGCATACTTGGACCTGCAGCTTCCACATGAGTGCAGGTGCAGCCCCCGAGGGGGGACGCATTTCCTCTCCCTGAATGTTTGACTATCCTGTGAATGTTCCCCTTAGAAATGCTGCAGGGCTTGTGGTTTCCCCATATCCTTTACCTTTTTAAATGTAATTGCTCCTCTGCTCAAGAGGCACCTTTATAGGAAACAGGACTCAGCTATAGACCATGTAATAGGACCTTGTGAGGCAGATTTGATCTGTACTTTGTCTGCCTTGGTATACTGCTTCTCTGTATACTTAGAGTTCTGTTTCTTCAATGGACTACATACTTCAGGGGGGCACTGGCAATTTGAAAGAACAGAAAGCATAACAAGGCCAGATAAAAACACGTATCTCCCAAAAGTCTAAGTGATTGAAGAAGGATACACCCGCCTATGTTTATTAAATTGTTTTCTGTGGGGATTTTACTGCTTAAGTGAAGGACCCATTGGCAGAGGCTTGATGGGGCAGATTTCCTGTTTGTAATAAAGCTTTGATTGTTGCCAGAAACCTCCTCTTCCCCCCCCCCAATTCTTATTGAATATTTCTTTTGAAGAGAGGATGGTTAAAATGTGGACTACAAATGTTCAGGTCCAGGCACTGCCATTGCCCTGCAAATGAAGATCAAACGTTAGGAAAAGAATGAGCTCTATTGAGTGAATGGGTGAAAGGAGGAGGGAAGGAGGCCAATTGGCTGAGTAAGTGGTGCAGTTGTTTGCCTTTCACAAGGAAACCATGGAAAGATTAAAAATCCCTTCAAAAATACTGCACCCTAATTCAGGAGATACCATTCTTAAGAGCCAGGAATCGGAGGAAAATGGCTTGGAGTTGAGGTGAATTCAAGGTTACTGGGATGTAAAGCTAGGTGGTAGTGTGCGCTTCCCTGCTGCTGTCAAGTATGCCACTTGTACCTCCCAGCACTTTAGAGGATTCACCCTCATGGGAAGGATACTTACACTGGGTGAGGGTGGCTTTAATTTGCAGTTGTGCCTCCACAGAGGCTGAGGGGTGCACTCAATCTGTAGCTGCTGTTGTATAAGGATGTAGGGTGTGATTGCAGAGACCACAGGCCATTCTCCATTTTGGAAGGTAGGTTCTGGATTGCACAGAGTGGCAGGTTGCAGTCAGCATCAGACATTGGTTGCTGTTGTTAATTATGTAATATTTAAATAAAAACACGTTGTGCTATATACAAGCTCCCTGTCCTTTAATAAGGAGAATAACACATACTCCTGATCCTTGCCACCCTTGTGATGCCCCACTTTGGCCAGGACCACCCACACTCTGAGCTGCGCTGACTTTCTTTGGCTACTTGACAATAGAGTAGGTTGCAGTATCCCTCATGGAGGATTTTCCACTCCCCTGGACCCACAGTTCTGGATGATGCTGGCTGAAGTTGGAGTAAAGATAAATAAATAACCAGATATAAATCTAGCTCCGTGACCATCTCCAAAGTGTCTGTTTACTTCCTTACGGTGTAATAGGGAAACCAATGAATCACTGTTTTCTTCACCAGGCAGTACACAGTATGTCTACATGAAACATACCAGACAAGGAGCAGAATCCAGCAGATAGTGTGTAATGTGAGTTTTCAGTGCAGGAGCACGTGGCCCCTACCTATCAAAGGGATGTATTCTGAGGGGAACTCATGTCTAGCAGCTGATCACTTTACACTTGGCTTCTGCATCAATAGTGAATTGTCGTAGCCCAGGACCTCAAGCTGTCATTGTTTAATACCCATTGCAGGAGGGAAAAAAATCTAGCCTAGTGATCCTGGGTAAAGCCATGGTACCGTAGGCTACAACAATCCCTTCAGCTGCGGCTGCTTATTATTTAGTCCCTAAATTCTTTCCCCTGTGAGTTATTATTGCCTAAGTCTAAATAAAAGGCGGGGCTGCCATCTGTCTGTGTTAAGTGGCTTGAGACAGATACGTGATGCAGTGTGAGTTCTTGGTGCTCTGTAGTACATGTAGGGGTTTGAAAGGTCACTTCTCCCCCAATGGCCTCAAATTACAACCCCCATTTTACTTTGATAAATGATGGCCTTTCTGGGAAAAGGGGTTGCTCCTCCTTTTCACCCTGTACCCTGAAGTACCAACTTTATTTTGATAGTTGGGTGAATAGCAGAGTATGGCCCTGTCCTAGGCTCTCCTGAACCAATGACTCATGAAGAAAGCTCATCTGATTTTTACCGCATTAAATTAATATTCAGATCAAAAGGGCTATGTTGGCTTTAAAATCACCAAACGTATCCTGGCTCAACAGGTACTTTCAGAGTTAGGAACATGGCCAGGCTTCTTGGGTTACAGCAAGGGACATCCTTCCTCCCTGTCCCAATTTCACCCAGAGCGGTCACTGGAAGAAGAAGCCGGTTCTTTTTATCTTGCCTGCTAGGTTCTGATTGGCTTCTGTCTGCTCCCAGCCCTTGTAGCTGCTGGAGGGCCAATCCTTGATTCTGCTTGCTGCTGATCCTGAGTGGCCTTTTTGGCAGTTCTTGGAGGACTGAACTTGGTGCGTTTCTTCCCAAAATGACACCACCTTTGGGCAGGGTGTGCCAAGTTAGCAGGGCTTTTGCCTTCAATCTCAAAAGTCTCAGTAAGCGGCTTGCAGCTGGGAAAAATTTCTTAGATCAAGTCTGAGAGGAGGTCCAATAGTACCCCTGAGAAGGACAGTTTTCCCTCTTCTCCCTTTGGAGCGGAGTATCCGCATTTTCTGCATAGAGTTGAAAAGCAGACATTCTGTTACCTAGGAAGTGAGTAATTGAGGTGTAATTGAAAGTGTATTATAAGCCCTGGTCCTGCCATGTTAGAAGTTACTTGCTTTATATATCTTGCTAGGCTTGATTTGTCCAAGGCTGCTATTAAATTATTGTTATGCTAAATCATTAAAACTTAAAAAATACTGATTATTATTTTTAAGCACGTGAAAAAATCAAATAAGGCAAGTTCTTTAAATGAAAACTAAAATGTTTCAGGTTGAATCAGTGATGAAAGATTGGAATTGATTTTAGCAATTAGATTTATTGCATCATGAGTTGTATCTTCACTGACTGTTCTATTATGTTGCTTCATTCGTGGGTCTGGGCAGGATGGAGACAGGAGAACAACAAATATTCCATATTTATACTGCTTTTTGGAACAGCTAAAAAGGGGAAATGGCTTCATATTTGAAGGGTTAAGGGTCCGCTTAGAAGTATCAATAAAGATGTGATCAGAAACCAAGTTTCACTCCCAAAAGATTTGAGGGAAACCAAAAGTCTGATTTTATTGTGTTTCACCTAAAAATACTGCCTTGGGCTTTTATAGTAGATGATACATGCTGTGATTGCTTTTCATTACTTTTATGAAACATGATGGAGATAACAAAACAAAAGTAAGGCTATTATAAATATTTTGGAAGGAAGTTTGATGCTCGTGGTGTATAGGGAGTTTGGGTAAGGTGTCCTTTAAATATAACCTCGTTATCTAGTCATCTTTTAGAGTGATCTCTTTTAGAAGAAGAATTTCTTTCTTTCTGAAATGCTAAGCCAGACAGGCATTTCCTTAAGGTTTAATATTGGATGGAAACCTCTGTGCTGTTTTGAAAGAAATAATAGATTGCGCAGGAAAAGTGTGTGTGTGTGTGTGTGAGAGAGAGAGAGAGAGAGAGAGAGATTTCTATTATCATCTTCCTGTGGCTAGCAATCTTATCTCTTCCATGATTAGAAGGATCTATCACTGAATACTGCAGATTGTGTCAAATAGCCTTCAGTAACAGGTTTTTAGCTTAAATTCAGTATCTCAGACACTGGTAGTCTGTGCATCTAATTTGTTAAGTAGTTGCTGAATTTAACTAGATTTAATGGTGGCCCCCAAATGTTCTGCTTCCCTCCAAAGCAAGGCAAGCTTCAGCCATGACACAAGTAATAATAGTTTGCTTTTCTGCAGCACCTTCCAGCTGAAGAGCTCAACTGAATCCTTTACAAACATTAATGAATTGCACCCTACTATGTAAATACTATTAACCCCATTCTACAAATGGAGAAACTTAGATGCCCTGAGGTTTAGTTAATAGGAGGTAGGGATAGAACCCTGGCTGGCTAACATCAAGTTCTGTGGTTAAACTACAAGACCACGTTTTTTTTCTCCTAAAGTAGAGAATTTAAATCATGATCTATCACCAGCCATTGCTGTACACTCTGAGGATGTGGCAAAAAAGGAGGTGGAGGGAAGTGTCTCATTTTTATAACAGAACAACAAATGGGTCTTGAGGAGCGACATATGTTTTGTCCCACATATACTCAGAAGCTTTTGTTGTAGCATGAAAGCTTGCATTGTTCCATGCTTTGTCTTTTGCTGCTGATCGAGGAAGTGGTGTGCTGCCAATATTTTAACAAAAGACTTTCTCAAAATGTGTCCTATTGACTTGTGTTAAACCATGGGTACAAGGAATGCATGTGTTCGCAGAGGAGAGAGGTGAGAGAATGGGAAAATCTATTCAGGTCTTTTAATCCATAATGCTTTTTCATAACCAGTCTATAGCTGGGGGTTGGATGGCAACATCACTGAACAGCCTAATGTATATTAGGGTCACTTGCTGGGCATACTTCGATACTTTATTCCTGAAAAATAGACTGATTGTGTTGATGCTAGATCACAGGATTTAACTTCGGGTGTGAGGGAAAGAAAATGCTGGAAGCGTTACTGCAGGTGTCTGCCCTGTGAATTTTTGTTTTTTAAATATCTGACACCTCATGTTCTAAAGGCAAACTATTTTCTTCTATCTATCTATCTATCTAAGTCCCATATATGAATGTCAGACTTGGCAGGGATAAATTAGCACCATCTTAAGAAGAGAATGAAGTGCAACAGCGGGCAGGAAAGCTGCAACTCGCTCTGTTTGATACAATAATTTTGACGAGAGTCATGTGGGATTCCTTCCACTTACCACTGTAGCCAGGTCCAATAAAGAGGAAAATGCAATAACGTTAGCTTTGAATCAGTTGTTTATAGATTCCCAGATCTGAATTACCCGTGCCCTTCCTCTCATGAATAGTCACCTTGACATCAGTGGGAATGAGTGAGGGTTGTCAAGATTGGTCTCCTAATCCAGACACAGCAGCCCGGATTCTCCGCTGGACTCTAGCGCCTTTTCACAGCTCCTGTGGTATAAAGGGGCCAGAAAGCCCAATTCCCCAAGCTAGCAGCTTCCTGGGTACAGAGTGATCCTGTGGGTGGCATATAGGCAGCCATACTCCTGAGTGTCGGGGGAGGATGGGTGCTCACCATGGAATGGCATGTAGGCAGCTGTGGGGTGGCACCATAAATTCAAGCCCCTCAAGAAGTGCTTGGACTTACACTGGGGGGGCCATGTACATCCCCAGCAAGATCCAAAATTTGGGGGGGCTCAAAAGTGGCATGAAACCACCTTGGCCCTTCACCACCCTTGTACTGTATATTCTGAGAGGCATAACTCAGAATCTGGCCTGGTGTTCTAGAGTTTGCTCTCCAGTTTCTGGTGGGTAGGTGGGTGGAGCTGGGATTAGCAAACTTCTACACTAGAAATACACCTCTACCCCGATATTATGCTGTCTTCGCGAGCCAAAAAATCTTACTGCATTGTAGGTGAAACCGCGTTATATCGAACTTGCTTTGACCCACCGGAGTGCGCAGCCCCACTCCCCTGGAGCGCAGCTTTACTGCGTTATATCCGAATTCATGTTATATCGGGTCGCGTTATATCGGGGTAGAGGTGTAGAATGCCTGCTCTTGACAGATGTATAAATATCACCAGCCGTTTACTGGTTTGTGCAACAATTGATATGAGGGGTGTGTGCGGATAAAGGAAGGAGATCTGTTAGCCACTGCCTGTCCTGCAGAATATGGTGGTAATCATTACACAGATGTTTCACATATGCACATTTGAACAGCAGTACCAACCTTTTAGCATGGATAAAGCACTAGACTGGGACTCGGGAGACATGTTTTGTTCCTGCCTCTGCAAATGGCAACCTGGGTGAACTTGGGCAAATCAATTCCCTTCCTGTACCTCAGTTTCCCCCATCTGTAAACTCAGTATAATGATACTCCTTTGTGTAGTGCTTTGAGATCTACTGATGAAAAATGCTACATAAGAACTAAGTGGTGGTAGTAGTAGTAGTATACTGGTACAGTGTTTCAAAAAGCTTTACTGAAAATCCTGAAAAATGGTATTAGTGTACACTTATGCATAAACAAAACACCTTTGTACTTCACAAAAGGATATTCATCTCCTCAATTCAACTGTATTTGTCTTCTCTATCCATTCCCTACATATTATGGTATCCCAGAAACTCAGATTTAATATATTTGTTATTTCCAGGTTCTTGTTGAATCTCTTTGATCAATATTTTAGTGTAAGAAAAAGTGACCTGATAAGTAGTGGCTGTTTAAGACCTTTGTTTTCATGTATTAAAAGGCACAAACGTGCTACTTGCTGATTGTGTGTGTGTGTGAGCGCGCGGGGGAACATTCTCTTTTTATGTCTTTTCAAAGTCACCTTATATCTACCCAGTGAGTATTTGAGCATTTTTTAGTCCTGGTCTGAGGAACATGGGCTCCCTTCCCTGTTTTTAAAAATGGATTGAAGCCAGTATACAAAATGTCCAATCAGATTTTGAAGAGGCATGAGGTAATACCCTCCAGAAAGCATCCAGAATCGGTTTGATATTTTTTATTTCTAACATTTTTGTTGTGCAGTTAATGCTCACAGCTCTGCATTCATGTACATCCATGACCTTCCTACTCTTAGGCCTTGGCTACACCCGCGGATTCACAGCGCTGCCGCGGCAGCGCTGTGAAGCGTGAGTGTAGTCGCGCCACCAGCGCTGCGAGAGCTCTCTCACAGCGCTGCAAGTACTCCACCTCTCCGAGGGGAATAGCTTGCAGTGCTGCGAGTGAGCGTGCAGCGCTGCAGGCACTGATTACACTGGCGCTTTACAGCGCTGCGCTCTGGGGGGGGTGTTTTTTCACACCCCTGAGCGCAGCAAGTGCAGCGCTGTGAATTGCCAGTGTAGCCAAGGCCTTAGTGTCTCCACAAGTGTGGAGACTGTTTAGCTGCAGTTTATCTACAGATGAGGTGAAGGATATTTTCTGGCTGTCACAATTTTTGAGACAGTAGAATCAATATTTGTGGCACAGTTGGCTACAAGTGCATCTTGTCAGCCACACCGTCCTGCTCTTTTAGAGATCTGTTGCGGCTAAAACAAATATGTTTCACAAGCTGTGGAAATCCTTATCTGGCTCATGGAAGTATGTGGAGAAACTACAATTTCAAATTGCAACTGAGATAAGTCAACTCATCCACTTCTTATCTTTCATCAACTCCATAGTTCCTATGGGAGGATATACCAGCCCCATATTTCTTGTTGGCCTTGACTGTTGATTAATGGCAGTCTCCCTGAGTTTAGGTATGTGGGGTGGAGGATGCAAGAGAAGGTTAGGCTTAGATGTGTACTCCCATCCTCCACTGATGATCACTCCAGCAGATGACAGCCTAGTTCTGTTGAATAATTGGGTGAGGAACTCACTCATTGCCTAGCTGGGTTTGTGAGGGCTGGGAGAAGCATGGGCTGATTGACTATTGTGTGGAACAGTTTTAGATGTCACAAGGCAGGCAGACACTTTATCGCTTTGTAGCGCGCTGGAGAGTCCTGTTTGGTTATAGTGCATGGTAGAAATGCAGGAGACATCCTGGAAGCCAGATTAAAACTATGATGTAGTAGTAATAGTAGTATAAAAATTTAAATCTAAGGCTCCAGCAAGAGCCTTCTGAGAGTGCTATTCATTCCATGCACTAGATCAGCAAGACGGGATGGAGGTGAGGGGGTCCAATATGTGGATGAGAAGATATTGCAGCACAACCTCTGCTGTCTACACTGGCTCCCATTGGGATATAAAGTCAAACTCAAGATCCTTATCTTCAAGGCTGGGCCAAAAATGTCTAAAAAGAAGGCCTAAAGTTGAGGGATGAGGTCCATCTTCTCAGGCACAATGGAATCATCCACCCTAAGGATAAAGCTTGTTTGTGCAAGGAACAGTTTTATAAGGGGCCAGTCCCAGACACTAGAATGAGCTTTTGCAGGATCTAAGAACTACCACAAACCTCAGATTTTCCTTTCCAAGTGCAAAGCACATGTCAGCCTCACCTTCAGTAATTAAAATACATAGCACCACAAACATAAAATACATATTTAAAAATCCCTCACATAATTCCCCCTCCCTTCCACCCAGAGAGAAAGATAGGACTGCACTGGATAATTTCTAGTCACATTGCTTAATGCACTTCTAGAAGACACTAAGATACTATGGCGACGAGGGCGGCATAAGAACCAGAGCAGAATAGAATAGATGGACATTGGACACTAGAAAACCTTTTGTGGAAGGAAGAAGCTCTACCATAGAGGAAACCAGTTGCTAGCAATAGTTTGGGGGGGACTATTTAAACTATTATTTGGCAGGGATCTAGCAGTGCAGAGGTGCACTCAGATAGGTATGCAAAAACTGTGATTGTGTGTGCCACAAGGAATGAAGAGATGAAGAGAAGGGAATTTGTTAAGGACTAGGAGTGTATGAGGTACAATACAGGATTATGAAGTACTGACTATAGGTCAAAGCAAAAGCAGAATTTCTGGCTAGAAACTTAAAATGAAAAATAATCACAGTTGTGCTGGGCTGCCCTGTAAGGGCCTGACTCAGATTCCATTGAAGTCCAAGGGAGTCTTTCAATTGATTTTAGTGGGAGCTGGATCAGGTCCTAGTCAAACAGCATCTGTTCTTCCTGGCACCTAGAAAAAATTTGCTTTTTGTCCTCTGCACGGTTACAGGCATCAACACTCAACCCCAAGAGGTTTTAATTGAATGGAGATTTTACTGGACAAAATTTCCTCATTTGCCTTGATAGGCTTTCCATTTACATGGTACAGGACATAATGCTAACAGGAGAAAACGATTACTATAGTGGGGCATCAGGAGAGAGAAATCCAATGGTATTGAAAACCCTCTAGGAAAATCAATGAGAATTAGACTGCGTGGCTATAACGTTGGGTTCCAAGAGAACTAATAAATAGTCCACTTGGACCCCGAATGACACTTTCCTTCACTTCTCAGATTGTTTGGGCTGTTGTAAAAAGAAATGTCACCGGAAATACTTGATACACTAGTGCTGGTTTCTTTAACAAATGCAGATGTATGTTTTCTTTAATAATAAATATCTTGTTACAGTTCTAATATTCGCCCATCATCCAGTTCACATTTGCCCTGAATAAAATGTAGGTTCTCAGTACCAGTACAGTACTCGCTGATCTTTGTGGTTGTTTTCGCTAATAAATAAGCATTGGCTAATGTCGTTGTGCCCTGCTGTGCTGAAACTGAGCAAGGATAATGGTTTCCCCTCCAAATGGAAGGAAGACCACAGACATAATTGAAACATACAATGTCAGGGGGTAATCTTTTATCACATTACTTTTAATGAAAATGAGGTGAGGACTGAGACAGAATGCTGCCAAATAGCACCATGGAAGCAATAAGCTCATTCACTGAGCCGCAAAAGTGTGGCGCATGTACCACTCCTCTTCCATCCCTCTCGCCCCCCCAAAAAAAGTTAGATCACATTGCAGAGGAGTGAGGCAGCAGGCTACATCTAATGAGCCTTCTCTGTCTTTCTGTCCTCAGATCTCCCAGCTGATGACGGAGACCGGCCGAGAGGGGCTGACTGAAGCAGTGCTGAACCGCTACAATGCAGATAAACCCTCCTTGTACAGCTTCCCTGGTTCCCAGAGCACCTATGTCGCCAGCGAAACATCAACGGGCACCTCAGTGGCGGCCTCTTTTTTTGCCAGGTAAGAGAGACTTTTCACCTGTTCTCTTCCACGGCGATTTGGAATGCCTCGATCCAGCTTAGGTTTGTTGAAAGGGCAGGTGTAAATGCAATAGAAAAGGGATGATTTGGGTACCCTTCTGCACTGGAGTTCTGAGCTGCATAATTGGGATTCAGGCTGTACAGTAGGTTTTTGTATGTGCCTCACATACTATTGCTGTATGAACATTTATTTGTTAAAAGATGAAATAGGATTACTACATTCCTCCCTGTTTGTATTGGACCATATAATCTGAGTGACCAAAATGGCCTGTGTGAACGTGGGTGGCCTGATGGAATAGAAGGATCTTAGCAGTGTACCATAGGATGGTTGGGAATAGCAAATATTGATGTATGTTGCCAATGTGATCTATACATATAGTTATTTCCACATTTTGCCAAAGGAAATGGATGCTGGATTAAACATTTAAAAAACATTTAGGGCCAGATCCTAAGCTGGTGTAAATCAGCATGGCTCCATTGACTCTGTTGACTTACCCTCGGAGAGGATCTGGTCCTCCATTTATTAAATGTCTTACAAAAGTTTTAAACATATCTGTATTTAGCCACAGCTGAAATTTGTGTTGCCAACTCTAAGTACCCACTCTTTTCAACAGAGAGACTCTTCTTAACGGGCAGTATGATCTATTGCCCAGAGCATACCTATGGAGTCAGGAGACCTGGGGTCTAGTCCTCTGTCTGCCACAGACTTTCTGCATGTCTGTGTTTAACCTGTTTGTACTTCAGTTTCCTCTTCTGTAAAATGGGGATAAATAATATTTGCTCACTTTTGTAAAGTGCTTTCGGATATTGGGTCTTTTAAAACACTATAATACTACTACTTTGGAGTTACACTTTTGACTTTTTAAAAATTTTTTGCAGAAGTTTCCTGAATAGGGGAAAACACAATAACCAAGCAATTTACTGAAATGAATTGTAGAGCTGGCTGGAGAACAACAATTCTGTTTCATGGCAGCTTTTTAGGTTTGAAATTTGTTTTTGTTCCACATTGGAATGAAAATGAAACCTTTGGAAACATTTTAGGAAAATGCAATTGTGTCAAAATGTTCATTTTCAGATCAGAAAAATCAGGTTTCTGATTCAAATTGTTGTTTGTCTGCCTTTCTCTCTGGAATTGACCAGCAAGTCCATGCTAGATCTCAGAAATCTTTGCATTTGAAAATTTAGTAGAAGTGGATATATTTCTGTGAAATATTTTGGCTCCAACAACAACAACAAAAATCTTCCAACCATCTCTAGTGAATTGTTAACAAGAATTGCTTAATAAATAGGCAAACGAGCTCTTAAATGAAAAGGATCCAGGCCCATCATCAGGAGTGGCAAGATTTTTGGAAACCTAAACTCCTATTGATAGAACAGTAGATTTTTGGGCCAAATGAATCTCTGATGTTATTACATTGAAGTCTTAAGAGAAGGGTGACCAGACAGCAAGTGTGAAAAATTGGGACAGGGGGTGGGGAGGTAATAGGAGCCTATATAAGAAAAAGACCCAAAAATCCTGACTGTCCCTATAAAATCAGGACATCTGGTCACCCTACTGAAGAGTTGCATCATGGATGATTTTGTCCCTTAGTTTTGAAGTGTGTTTCATTCAGGGACGGTTGAATACATTTGGATAAAATAAGAGCTCGCTTGAACCTTCACTCATAACGCAAACCAAAAACCAAACTGCTATGGAAGTTCAAAAAAGCTTTGATTTTGTGTGTGTTCTATTTTAATGCACTTCTGTAACTAGTGGACTTATTTGGGAACAGATACACAAGTAGTGAAATACTATGGGGTAAGATGAAATAGGATTAATACATTCCTTCCAACATAGCTATAGTCACTTCTTGTGAGACGTCTGAATCTCAAACGTTTGAGTGAACGTACGATGAGTATCTAAACTGAACTTCTGAACCCTTTGAACACCCTGGAGGTCCAGCTATTATTAATGCCATATGGATCTCTTTCTTTTTAAGGGGAAAAATATTTCAGGTTTCTGAACTTTGAAAACACTGGAGATGGAAAAAGAAATTCCTTTTACTTGATTTGTTCCTTCCCATGATGAGGGCTGTACATATTGAGCCAATGTCACTCAATACATTTCATTTATGACAAAAGTTGGATTAAAAAACAGCATTTAATAGAAACTGTTGCAGACTGCATTTACCTCAGAACTGGGAAAGCTCTTCCACTTTCCCATTATACATGTGGTGCTGCAAAGTTGAGCATGGCAGGGTGACAGTGGTCCTGCTTTGCTGTCATTTCTACTTAATCACAGGCAATTTCAGCGAGATTTGCCGAGCCTTCTTGCATGGTAATATCCAACTGGAGTGAAGATTTGGTTCAGCAATTATTTTAGTAGGACTGACTTAAGTAGATTTATGAAGATGATTTGCCCCATTTGCTAAATGTTCACTGTCTGTTCATGTAGAGAGGATTTATTTTCTCCAAGTAAATTTCACTGAAATGCAGGAAATTAATGAAACCCATTCAAAACCCATAGTGCAAATCGTAGCCTTTAAAGTGGAGCCAGTGGAAAGTTCTTGCTAGTCTCCAGTTCATGATGTGAACTTTTGGATAGGATCTGCTTGTAAGCCAGAAATCACAGAGATGTCACATCTGTATGTTGGCTCCTTATTTTTAAAAAAGCGCACTTTGCTTGACATAAGCAGACCCATATTTGGGTGCTATGTAAAGACATAATATCTTCACACCATAAAGCAGTCCTGTTCTGGGCTTCCGGTTGTATCCTATGGAATGATGGCTAAGACCTCAACCTAAATCAAGCACACTTTGCTTTACTTATAATGAAGGGAATTCACAGCTCATGTTTTCAGAGTGTAGGGGCCTGATTTTCCCCTGTCTTGCACATGGTGTGGTCATTTACACCTGGATGGGTCTATGAAGCGACCATTAGAATGATAGCATTTTACTTCTTCCCTACACTTTGCACAGGGGTAAATGATTAGAAGGGGTATGGTAGTGGAAAATCAGACCCACTGGTGTGCTGCAGCGTGATGACATGAAGGAGCCAGAATGCCAAGCCTTCTATTTCTTGTTTAAAGGTGGTGCCTGGACAGAGCAGTAATTCTCTACCGTGGTCAGTTGATTTGACATATGTTACTGTACAGACAACAGTAACTCCAAGAACTGCTTGGTCAATTTCCTAACTTGAGTCTGGAGTAAAGGAGCTCTGTAGAAGCTGCTTTTTTTATAATCTAAATAATGACCTATTGTATTTACTCTGAATAGGTAAAACACATCTGTGACTGAATGCACCCCATATTCACACCCTACTATTGTAATAATCTTTGTACAGCATGTGCCTTGTGAGGTATCATTTGAAAATGAATAACTCACTGATCAATAATATTCTGGTGAAATGTACATAGCAATATTTATATGTAAAGTTATGAATGGAAGCTGAAATCATGACTGAAATGTGTTTACCAGACAAGTCAGTGAAGGAGGTAAACCTAGCAAACAACAACATGGAACCTCTTTCACCACGAGACTCCATGTCTGTCCTCACAGTGGGAAGGAACTTTATCTTGGGGCAACTCTCAGGAAAGTGCATTTCAAAGGGTTGACTGGACTACAAAAGAGAGGGACAAAAAAACCTCAGAGAGTTTTTCTCTCTCTCTCTCTCTCCCTTCTCTCTTTCCCCCTCTTTCACCTAAGATGACAAAGGAACCAGCCCTTTGATTTTGGAATGGCGGGCTGAGGGAGAATCCTGGCTGGAGAATTTGGTCAGCCCTGTTGCTGGGAATATGTGGTGAGGATTTTTCCTTGAACCGAGTCTAGTTTAATTTTTAACTACTAGAAGGTGTTGTATCTTTATTTCTCCTGTAACCATTTCTGACTTTAATACCTTGTAGTTGTACTCACTTAAAATCTATTTCTTTGTAGTTAAATAAACTTGTTTTATTCTTTAAGCACAACACTGGATCAGTTCTGATTAAACTGACCTGTTTGGTAACTCCAGTTAAAGTAGGAGGCAGTTGAATATTGACCCCCTTTCAAGGGTAACAGACCTAGAATATCTGAACTGTGCAGAAGAGCGCTGGACAGTGTAGACCACATGTTTTGGGGAAAATTCAGGACTGGCCATGCGTTGGGTCACCCTGCAACTAGTAACCAAGGCTGGTGGAAGCCACAGTGTGGCTGGCGTGTTGTTGACAGGCTGCTGGCGTCATTATTTCTAGACCAGCACTGCAGCTATACACAGATGCTCAGGGTGTGATCTACAAGTTGTTTGTGAGCAGCCGAGGTTGGAAGTTACAACAGCAAAGCATTGTGAGGCACCCAAGGTTACAGGTCACATGGTGACACAACTGCTCACTAGTCTGGATTGCACGCTGGAATGTGACAGTCTCTCAAGGGATACTTGGATGTAAAAATTCATCCCTTTGGAGGTGAAACAAATGACTGAAATGCTTTAGGATGAAGCACATACCAGGTTAAGAACTTTTGACTGTGAAGTTTCTTGAAATTCAGGTAGAAACAAACTGTAGCAGCATTGGAGCAGGCTGAGAACAGCTGAGCTCTTACCTTTTCTGATCGTCTTAAGCAGCACTTATTATGACAGTGATATTCACTAACTTTAGCCCAGGACCAACTTCTAGCCTTGGGGACTCCTCTGAAGACTGCAATGACTCTTGGCCTTCTACAAGCCTGGAGACCTGTCAGTCATCTCAATATGTGACTGTCATGTTTAATGTATATTTGATTGACAGGTCTCCAAGCCAGTTAAAAGGCCAAAACCCACATCTGCCATGAATTGTCACTTGCCAAGGTACTACAGCAACAGCTATTCCAGTGCTCATGTTAGATCCAAAATTGCCACGGGCGAGTTTGTGAATATTCTATAGTAATGAAAAGTGAAAATTGCCAAAAGTACTGTGCTGGCAAACTCAGGAAATACCAGACAGATAATGCAGATATAAATAACGCCTTCCAAACAATAGTCTTGGTCGAGGGGCTGAATTCAGTCAGAGGTACTATTCAGCTGCTAGCACCAAACATCCTTCATTTTAAGGACAGCAATCTCAAAGTTACCTGTGTTCCATGCAAATTAGGTGTCTCTTCACTACTTACTGTTACTTCACTTGTGATGTAAATAACGTTTAATGAAACGGAGGATCTAGGAAGAGTTGTTTACACTAAAAGAATCAATCCCACAGCATTTTAGATTTCCTGCATGAATAATGCTGGTTTTTGGTCACTGATTTTGGGTCTTTATCACACGCTGCATCTCACATGTGGCCCATGCATGGTGGGTTGAAAGATGGGGTTAGCACCAACCTCCTACTGGGCAATGTCAACACCAACTGTGGCAGCAGAACATGCCACGGCTGCCTCCTCAAAAACAAGCCGAAGGAAAACCACCTCCTAGTGTTGGCCTCCCTGGTCTCTTCGTGGCGTTTCCAGCAGGCCAAAGGAGCATGACAGAGTTAAGCATCAGTAAGAACCAAGCAAGACCAATCTGTTAGGACCAGCCTCCCTAGCCCTTCTGTCACCCATTGACTTCTATGGGAATTGAGCTGGGCCTATGATTGGGGGAGGGGGCGGGGCGGGGATTTCTGGGACTAATCTTTGTTCTCCTTCAGACAGAAGGCTTTATATGCTCATCTGGCCTTCCCTGCTCTGCATTATATATCCAAGCTTTACATGTAGAGCTGTAGGCAACCTTGTTAATCATTCAAAATATTAAGGGAACAGCAAGGATGGTAGCGGCGAGGGATGGTACCAAAATCTTCCAGTGGTGGTCCTAACGTTGGTCTGTTACCAGTGTCCCAATCCAGCTCCTCATTTTCGGTATTTACACTGGGTGGGTTGCTCTTGTGTGAGGGACCGACCCTCCTGGCTTTTCAGGAGGAGAGTAAAAGCATGAATGCCAGTTTCTCTTGAGATGTGAAAAACTGTAACAGTTTAGCTGTTTTTATGGTTGTAAAGGTTTTCTTCTGTCACGGCCAGGAAATATAATAGTGTCTTGAGCAATAGCAAGCTCATACTGAAACCTGATATCACTGTATTCTGATTATTTGAGCCTGCCCGGAGAGCAGGGACTCTTGAAAGTGGCCTGAAAATGTGCCCTGGGGATCATTTTCTATGCCTTTCCAAGCTTTGAGGAACAGGCAGAGGCCACACACCACTGCACTCACAGGTGCATCAGGAAATGTTTTTCAGTTAAGATACAGAGATGTTCAGATTTTTAAATATTTATTATTTTGAGAGGAAACAATAATAAACCCCCTAGCTTCACACGTAACAGACGTGCAGCTACTCAGCATGGAATGTGCTCTAGTTACAGCTGCCTCCTCTCTTGGAAAAAACTGTTCGTAACCCTTTCTCTCACATGCACTCTGCGTGGCTCTCTGGTTTGACAGGTTGGAGAGGAACAGATGCAGTGGTGTGCTGAAAGGGGCTACTGGGGAAAGCCACCTTAAACTTCTGCCACCACATCGAAGGGGAAGTTGGAACAATTTCCCTTCTGCTATTGAACTCCATTCCCATTCTGTACGGCTACATTTTACATAGGGTATATGGAGCTTAAGGGAGGAAATATTTGACGAGCCCCCTCTTAAAATATCCATTGAGCTATCAGAGGGATAGCCATGTTAGTCTGAATCTGTAAAAAGCAACAGAGGGTCCTGTGGCACCTTTAAGACCTACAGAAGTATTGCATCTGAAGAAGTGAGGTTCTTACCCACAAAAGCTTATGCTCCCAATACTTCTGTTAGTCTTAAAGGTGCCACAGGACCCTCTGTTGCTTTATCCATTGAGCTGTTATTCAAAAATCACGGGCACTTGAGCTAGTTACAGCTCAGAAGGTCATCTTCATTCTGAGCACTAGTACTGAGTGTATTTGTTAGACACACAAATGATGATGATACTCCTGCTCTGCTTTTAGCGTTGTCAACTCTCGTGATTTTATGACAAGCTTCATGACATTTGGTAGTTTTTCTTAAAGCTGCAATGTGATTATGTGAGAATTGCAGCTTTCCCTGAAGGGGGTGGGAAAAGTATGTTTCTAGCTTTCCTGCTTGTAGAGAAAAGCCTGAAAATATGAACCCTAAAACCTCAAAAACCAGAAGGCAAATAAAAAGAACCCAGTGTTTGTTAATTTTAAAATGTTGTGACTTGTAAGACAACCACCATGATTTTGAGGTTCCTGACTCAGGATTTTGAATGCCTGTGTTTGGTAATACTGTGCTCTGGGGAGCTCACATGCATACTCTTCCCCATATGCTGCAAGAGAGTGTTTGCCACTAGCAAATGCAGCAAAGGTGAAACTGAAACAAAGAGAGAGTTGCCTTGGCAGCAGGCATCTGCATATGAGTGGAAAGGAAGGGGAGAAAGAATGGGCCAGAGTATGTTTGTTCATTTTACTTTGGGTCAGCAGCATACTCTCCATTGTTGGGAAAAGACAGAGTATAAACTCCATAAGCTCGGCATAAACTCCTTATCCTGTATTTGCTATTTGAAGAGTATGCTGTTGGAGACTCGAATTTTTTGAAATTGGCTAATTGCAGATCATTCAGGTTGACAGTACCTCTTTAAACTGTTTTGAGGCTTGGTTTAGATGCACCCGTTGCTGACAGCTATTTCAAGCAATGTTTCAGTTTCCTGGTGTAGACAAGGCTTTAAAAGTATCAAATGTCAAAAGAAAGTGCCAACCTCAACAGCATTGCGGGGAATTATTTTTTGAGGCTTAGATGAATACATGTTTTAGTTTCTTGCTGTCCAAACTATGCAGTTCCTAACAGAATTCTCTTTCATTCATTGACCAAGCTATATCTAACGGTTACATTGTGGGTTGTATTTTGGGCATCTGAAGAAATACATGTTAACAAATGCGGCCAGTGTTTGCACTCTCCTCTCCTTAACACATTGCACGCACACCATGAAAAATGGGGACTACTGGGATTAAAAACCCATAAACGGTCTGTCAGGGGGAGTGTTGGCAGCAAGTTAAAAACTTCTGTAAATCATTTCCACAGATATTTCTACTTTAAAGCCCGAGCAGGGAGATCTGCAATCACAATGATCTCAGTCAGCCTGAAAAGTTATGGGTTACATTTTTAAAAGTGGCTTCTAATTTTGGGTGCCTCGGGTTTTGGATTTAGGGGCTGATTTTTCAGAGGTGATGAGCACCTGTAGTACCTTTTGATTTAGGAGGGAGTTGTGTGTTCTCTGCATCTCAATCTCAGGCATTGGACATGGAGCATTAGAGGCCAATTTTGAAAATGAGTACTTACGAGCCAGACTGTCTCCTGTGCTGAGACCCACTTGATGCAGCAGGAATGGGGTATTTGTGGCCATCAGAGAGCCAGTCGCAGTTTCTTGATTCTTGCTACCCTGGCTCTGACATGAATTTAAGCAGCCTAGAGGCTGCTGTAATTTAAGGAAGGTGGCAATGGACCTTAGGTGACCATACCCCAGCTGTACACTCACTGGTCTACTGGAGTTGTACTCCACCCACCCACCTCCTTTCCCATCATGCACTGAGAATCTCTCTCTATGCCCTGTATTGTGGAGTGGCTGGTGACTGGTGTAGAAGCTAGTTCTGCTGGCTGTTTGCCATTGTAGACTCTCCTTAACCTTCCTCCTCTGGGAGAATTCTCGAGGCTAGATTCCAGCCCCTGTGCACAGTAATTAGAAAAGAAGGAATATTAAGAGATCTGAAACGACAGAAGAACTTCATGAAAAATGTGAAGAATGGTGTCTTTGGGAGGGTAGGCATATTCTATGAAAATGAAATAACTTCTCTTCTCATCAGAAGGACTGGTAAGCAGAGCTGTGTGAAGCTGGGGGAGAAAATAGATGAAAATGCACACATTTCACACCATTTCATTGTGTGGGATTACAACATTCTGTGAGCCTTTGAGTGTTTGAAATGCTTTGCATTGAAGTGTAGAAGACAAAAACACAACCAAGAAATTCCCATTTGATGGGATCGAAACATTACATGGGAGCATCATAATTCCAGCAAAACTGCCTGCCTGGTTTCCTGCCAATTTACCCAGTGCCCGAGGATCCCTAGGCTATCTACCTCATGAGATACCAGCTGCCTGGCTCTGAAGCCCCCTGATCTGCCCAGGTGCTTTTCTGGTGGGATGCTGGGCTGACTGGCCCCCAGGATCCCTGACTTCCCAGGCGCTCTGGGATGCTTCCCTCCCTGGGCTTCATAGTTTCGTAGAGTTTAAACCCAGAACAGGCTATGAGATCTTCTCATCTGACCTCCTATATGTCACATGCTATTATATTTCATGTTTTTACCCTGTATTGAACCCAATAACTTGTTTGGCTAAAGCACATCCCCCAGAAAGGCATCCAGTCTTGGTCTGAAACCATGAAGAGATGAAGAATCCACCACTTCCCTTAGTAGTTTGTTCCGGGGTTGATCACCCTCCCTGTTAATCATTTGTGCTTTATTGCCAATTTGAATTTGTCTGGCTTTAGCTTCCAGCCATTGGTTGTTGGAGAAAGGCATACCACTAGATTAGAGAGCCCTTTTGTACCCAGTATTTCCTCCCTATGAAGGTATTTATATGCTGTAATCAAGTCACCTCCCAATCTTCTTTTAGATAAACTGAACAGATTGAGGACTGTAGCTACACTGCAGACTTCTGTCAGCATAGTTATGAGGGTCAGGGGTGTGCAGAGCTGCAATCCCTGGTTGACATAGCTGTGCTAATAGAAGACCCTAATGTAGATGCCGTTTATATCTTGGTTCTCTCCTGCGGTTGTTTGACAGTATCAGTATGAAGTCCTGCTTTGCTGGTATATCTGCAGCCACACAAGCAGTATCTGGCCAGTATAGTATACCAATATTCCTATACTGGTTAGGCGCTCCTAGTATGCATACCGCCTAAGTCTCTCTCTCTCTCTCTTTCCAGCCCTCGAATAATTTGTGTGGCTCTTCTCTACACCCTTTCCAGTTTTTCAATGTCCGTTTTAAATTGTGGACGCCAGAACTATATGCAATATTCCTGTATCAATTTTCACTAATGCCATATACACAGGTAAAATCACCTGCTCCTCCTATTCCGTTACTCCCCTGTTTATACATATGAGGATTGCATAAGCCCATTTCGCCACAGCTTTGCATATGGAGCTTATGTTGAGGTGCTCTTCCATGGCCTCAGTTCCTTGCTCCTAGATGTAGAACTTTTGTTTTAATATAGGCAAATGCACATTTTGGTTTGACTGGGCCCAGCTCACCAAGTGATCCAGATCGCTCTGTACGACTGCCCTGTCATCTTCATTATTTACCACTCCGCCAAAGTATCGTCCACAAATTTAATCAACAGTAATTTTATACTTACTTCCATATCATTGAAGAGAGTGTTGAATAATCAGACATTGTACCAATCTTTGTGGAACCCCACTAGTAACACTCCCCTTTACTGATTAATCCCAGTTGACAACTACTTTTTTGAGGTCTGTCAGTTAACCAGTTCTTAATCCATTTAATATGTGCTCTATTGATACTTTATAGTGCTAATGTTTTAATCAGAACATTATGTGTACTAAATCAAACACCGAACAAAAAGTCTATGCATGTACAACCTACACAGTTACCTTTATCAACCAAACTTGTAATCTCATTAAAGAATAAAATCAGGTTTGTTTGACAAGACATGGTTACAAACCAAGCTGACTGATATTAATTATATTCGTATTCTTTATCCGTTGAATTCTGTATCAGTTTTTCCATTATTTGACATTTGCTGGGCAGGGCAAAACCCGCCTAAAGTTCCCAGGTCATCCTGCTTACCCTTTTTGAATATTGGCACAATATTAGCAGTCTTGTGGAATTTCCCTGGTATTCCAAGATTTATTAAAAACTAACATTAGTAGGCTAGTGATTTCCTCAGCCAACTCCTTTAGGACTCTTGGGTGCAAGTTATCCAGGCATGTCAATTTAAAATATTCACCCCTCGTAGATGTGATATAACCTCCTCCTCAGCTACTAATGGACTAAAATATATTTCATCATCCTAATATGCTATGAATAAATCATCCTGCTTTCCAAATACTTCCTTTTCTGCATCATTATAAATAATTTTACCATCTCCATCCAGCAATGTGTCTCTATCATAGATAAGATTTCTTTTTTCTAATATATACTTAAAAAAAAAAAAAACCCTCCTCCCCCTCCTTATTATTGTCCTTAGCCCTGCCAGTCATAGAATTTTCCCTGATGTTTTTAACTCCTCTTATCAATTTTCTGCACTTCCTAACCTTTAATGTACATCAGTTGCTATCTATTCACTGCCTCCCCCACACTCCCCGCCCATTGCCATTTGTTATATATTGCTTTTTTACTTCTAATGGCTGCCTTCACTATGCCAGTGTACCAAGATGGACTTTTAGCCAAAGTTTTCCTCTTTCTTGATTGTGGGAATTATGGCTTTTTGGCATCTAATAGACTCTTCTTAAAGAACTCCCACCTTTCATTCACATTTTTCTGTCTAATTTTTTTCCTCCCAATCAACTTCACTCATAATTTTCCTCAGCTTTGAGAAACTTGCCTTTTTGAAGAACTAAGTATATGTATTACTGGTTGGGCCTATCCTGTGTTTGCCCATATTGCATGTAATCGGGTCATAAACACTGGTCTGTAGGCAACTGCCAAATTGAAGTCCAGTGATGTATTCATCTTTATTCATCAGAATGAGGTCCAAAATAGAGTAACCTCATTGTTGGGTGCACTCCTTTTTGTGTTAGAAAATCATCTAATGATGTTTTACGACTAGCTGCATGAGTTCTCCCATAACAAATTTTTTCTTTTGCACACAATACAGATAGGTGCTTAAGGAGTACTCCTCCTGTTCTGTGGTTGGACTCGGTGGTCTCTAACAGACCCCCACCAGTCCCCTTGCTGGGCATTTAGTTAGCACGTTGATCCATGTGTACTTAAGATCCTGCATTTCTAAGTAACCTCCCCCTGACCATTTTTTACCTGCTCTGGTCTTCCTAAACAGGATATAGCCCGTGATTTTAAAATTCCAATCATGGAAATCATCCCACCAGGTTACAGGAATGCCAATTATATCAAATTTTATCTTCTCAGTGAGAAGTGGATTGTCCAACTCTGTGGGATACCTATCTGATAAGTTCCTAGCTGCCCAGCTCCCCAGGCTGCCTATCTGGCAGGCACATGGGCTACACATTTCTCCAGGAAGCCTGTCTCTTCTCCCTCTCCCCTCCTCCCCCCAGGCAGTTGGGTAGCTTGAAAGCCAGCCTGGAGCTAACCAGAAATTTCCCCAAAAAATCAATTTCAGTTTCTCCAAAATGTAACTCTTCTAACATTTCCATTCCATGAAAAAATTTGCATTTCTAACTTTTCATTCCAATTTGGAACAAACAAACTAACCCATAAATAAAAAATTAAAAAACTGGGAAATGCCAAATCTTCTACAGGATGGAAATTCTGGTTTCTGTCTGTGTCTACAAGAAGCCTTCTTGCTCTCTTTCTAGTCCAGGTTTGCAGATTCAGCAGGTGGAATTTTCAAAATCCATGTAGGCCTTGGACTAGCTCTGATCGCATTAAGATCAATGGGAGTTTTATCACTGACTTTGTGGGAACGGAGCTAGGCTGTCATCTAACAAGTTTTGCACAAAGTTCTGATAAGCAGCCAAAATTTTGGATGTTTATCTGAATGAAACCATGAAATCTTTTGAAGTTCACCCACCATTACTAACTATAACTAAACAATAACTCAAGAAAAGGAATATAAATTTAAGTGCTAGTCAAAAATCTAGTTGTAATACTTAACCTGGCTACCTGCTAGAAAGATAAACAAATAGTTTGATACTCCATGCTAAATTAGGACATTGTATATTGGCAGCAGATGACTAGAATTTGTTTACAAATTAAAATAATAGATTATGGTCCTTGCCTTCCAGATAGAATTTTCAAAGTGAGTCTGGGCAAGGCACAAAATGGGGGGGGGAAAAAAAAAACTACTCCTTTGTTTGTTTCTTTTATCCTGATAGTATAATAATGCTGTACTCATGCAGTCTGTTTAGGCCCCAAATTATACATTCCTTAAAGGAAGGTAACCCCTCTGCATGTTCCAGGGATCAAAGTAATCCCGTAGGAATGCACAGAATTTACCTTAATGTAAGGAATATGTATTTCTGGGCTGAACATAGTCACAGGGTCCCTTTAACAGTAATTTATTTAGAAAATGATTCATTATACAGTGTAACAGACATTTATCCAGGAACGATTTATTGACCATTGAGCAGCAAAATTAAAGTTCCAATCCATGACAGGTATGTTAGTCAGATATGAGTGGGATTGAAACATGCTGTGCCTGCTTTTGGGAAACGCCTGAAGGGACTGTGATTCTTGATTTTTGCACCTGCCACAGTATCAGACCTATATTTATTAACAATAAAAGGAATAATATGTCTAAATGTATGAGTGAAATGGTCAAAATGCAAGCTAGTCTGATTTTGAGTTTTCCCCTGTAACTAGTCCACAGTGCTTCTGAGTGTTGATACCGATGTTTCCATTAGAAAAACTGATTTCCTCCATTTTCTTTTGACAGCTGTGAGACTTTCTATTGCTGCCCAATGGCAAATCCCCAAATTCCTCATATGAGCAACTGGTTCAATAGACTGCGGGACACTCTTAATAAGGAGTAAACACAACCCTAAAGATTTTTTTTTAAAATCTTTAACTGGCTACCTGGGCATCATTTATTATATTTACTGCCTCTAATACACATGCCTCAAAGCCAGAAAGGTTACTTTCCTCTCACCCATGTTGAGAAATTGTTGTTTAGTTGCAACCTTTGCTTTTGTCTGTGTGAATTGTTGTTGTTTTGTTTTTTAAAATTTGTGTATTTTAATTGCACATATAAATGAAGTCAGTGGAGTTGCTTCTGGAATGCATTTGTCCCACTAATTTTAATATGCTGGTATACTTTTTTTTTTCAGTTGAACAAACTGTACTTGAGGAAGGAATGTTTTCTTACATGCTTTTTCTTATGTACATATCTGTGAAAAGGTTTAGTTCTCAGTGTCGGGGGACTCTGCCAGATAGTGAGCAAATATTGGCAGTCTCCCCAAGACCTCAGTCAATAACTTAAATGTTTTCCTAGCTGATTATACTACAATGCAAAAGGTAACTCAAATATCTGTTTAATCTATTGAATGTCTTTGTGCTTGGCATGGTAGAAGCTTTGGGTCTTGTGTACTTCCTATGAGTAAGAAAGAGTAGCCTAAAAACATTCTAGATTCTGTGCTTAACAATGAGCTTTGCTCCACATTTCAAAAATGTAAGGTCTATAGTTTAAATTTTATTCTGTATATTAGTCCCTCATCAGTTGCTGTTATTACAGTTAAGAGGCTCAGAGGCATAAGCATGATGACCAAATGTATCCCTGCTGCAACTCCTGTGCCAGAGTTAACATAAGCGTAGTTTGTGTAGAAAAGCAATATCTGATTGCAAAAGAGGCTTTCAGAGATCACTAATCTTTCAACAAAACCGCAGTCTTCATGATTTGCTAAACAATGGGGGATTTTTCAGATACTTCTGCTCCTAAATCCCTTAGGTATTTTTGACTGTTCTACACTAGAGCAGTGGTTCTCAAACTTTTTTTTTTTTTTCATGGACCACTTGAAAATTGCTGAGGGACTCAGTGGACCACTTAATGGTCTTTCCAAATGTTGTTTGTACCGTTAGCTAACTATTGTAAAGCGCTTTGAATAAAAGCGCTATATTAAAAAAAGTAATAATAATTAGCATTTTTTGTTCTACAAATAAAAGCACACAACTCATATTTTAATATCAGTAGTCTTACCTTTCTAATGTGATGGATGTGCTCTCTCTCCCCCTGTCGCAGCAGCCCCCAAGCTGGGGCTGGGAAGGACGGGGTCTCTCCCTCTCTCCCCTGCCACAGCAGCCCCCGAGCTGGGGCTGGGAAGGAGGGCCATCTCTTCTCAGCAGCCACAGTCCTGGAGCTGGGGAAAGTCACCTCTTTCTCTGGCCGCCACAGACCTGCACATCCCAAATTCTCCCCACCCTGTCTTCTCACCTCATTGCTCCCACCCACCTGCCCCCTATTTCCCCCCAAGGCCACCACCTCACCTTACAGGTGCATCTTCTCCAGGGTCCAGGCACCTAATTAGTAGAGCCACACCTGCACGGCTCCACTAATTAGGTGGGTGGCCCTTCATTCTCTTGTGTGCGGCCACCCAGGTGTGCACCTTAGAGGGAACTATCTGCGGACCACCTGAATGGAGCTCACGGACCACAGTTTGACAACCTGTGCCCTAGAGCATCTGATAAGTGCAATCTCCATGCTCCCCATCCCTGTTACCCTCCATTCACCATGCTAAGGCACTAGTAGGTCAAACTCTACCCTCACTTGCACCTTGTACAGCCCCATTGATTTCAATGGGTTTCCATGGGGGAGAATTTATGACTGATTTGGCCCTCTGATTTCTAGTGATGCTTTTTTTTTTTTAAATTGGTCCCAATCTTGCTGCCTCAAGACTCCGTATCTGCTAATTTGAGAGAAAGAGAAAAAGTGAAACTATTCCCTCCCCCCTGCAACCCAACTGTCCCCTGAAATGGATACATGCATTGAGAAAAATTGCTAGCAACAGATTCAATAATCCCTCAGCACCTGTTACATAAGGCTCCTAGTGTTTAATCTTAGCTTTTACTCTAAGGGCAGAGAAAATAAAAGTGGACAACATTAATCTCTGACTTCTAGTATAGTCAGGACTGCCAAGCACAGTGCAGATGACCTCAGGATGATTTACTGTTTTGCATGTTTCTTACTTCCCTTAAAGCTCGACACAAGAGAAGATCTGATTTATAGAGTCTATATCTTGGCTAACGGAGGGAGGGAGGGGAGAGAGGGAGGAAGCTGATGTGGCTGCACTATCTGCGGCAGTAAGTTCAAACAACATTAGTTGGCTTTTTTGTCTCTCACCTGCCCCCTTTAATAAATAAATTAAACACCAAACGAAACACTAGATTATTTTAGGCTCAGGATCTTATAAATCCAAAGTAAAAAAGCCATTTCCTATACACCTAAAGAGTTCTGATCCTTTAATTCTGATCACTGCCTTCCCATTATGAGATGCACTGACCATTATAGCCCTGCACTAGCAGCCTTGTAGTTCCAGCTGTGATTTACCATGTCTACTGAGTTCTCTTAGCCCTGCTCTAAGAATTAGGGCTGGTCTACATTGAAAACTTACATTGGTATAACTATGTCTTTCAGGAGCATGAAAAATCCACAACCCTGAGAGGTGTAGCTATGCCAACCTACCCCCCCAGTGTAGACAGCACTACTGCCTCATGGGGAGGTGGGTTAACTACAGAGATGGGAGAATCCCTCCCATTTGTGTCTACATTGAACCTCTACTGTGGCGCAGTTGCGCCACTGTGGTGTTTTAATTGTAGACCTAGGCCTGGTGCACGCTAAAAAAAAAAAAAAAGTAAGTTTTTAATTACATGGGTCAGGGATGTGAAAAATCCACATACTTGAATGGCGGTGTTAAGCCGACCTAAGTCTCTATATAGACAGTGCTAGGTCAATCAAAGAAATCTTCCATTGACCTAGCTACTGCCTTTTGGGGAGGTGGATTACCTACATGGACAGGAGCGCCTTTTTCATGAGTGTAGATCAGTGATTCTCAAACTTTTGTACTGGCGATCCCTTTCACATACCAAGCCTCTGAGTGTGACCCCCCCAAAATTAAAATCACTTTTTTATATATTTAACATCATTATAAATGCTGGAGGCAAAGTGGGGTTTGAGTTGGAGGCTGACAGCTAACGACCCCCATGTAATAACCTCGCGACCCCCTGAGGGGTCCCGACCCCTAGTCTGAGAACCCCAGGTATAGCTAGTGTCTACACTGAAGTGCTACAGTGCTGCAGCTGTGTGTCTGTAACATTTTAAGTATAGACAAGCCTATAGCCTTAATGTTTTCTTAAGAGAGCAATCCATTCAACAGCTGGATGACTTTCCATTGCTAGGGAAGAACTGGTGACCCCTTAAAATTGTGAAGTCCTTGTATTTTTTAAAAATAAGTGTACATTAGCCAGACTACCGCCAGCTTGGCTTGTAAGTATCTCTCTCTCCAACATCGTTTTAAAATGTAAAAGGACAATAGTACTGTAAGACAATTTTTTTTAAATGACCATCTGTTTAATTGCCTGTGTGGCTTGCAGCAAATCCAGGTTTGGAACAAAATCTGTTCTTGTTCCCTGGGCAACTGCAAGGTATACATGATAATCTCTGTAGTGCTACTATCACAGGCAGATTCCAGCCACACTGTTATCTTGATGGCAGCTGGGCAATGAATGTTCAGTGGTACAGGCAGCAGAATGCAGAGCCCTTAGCACAGTGTGTGTGGTTGGCTACCTCAGGTATCTAAACAAGGAGTGAATTTATTTTTGGAACAAAGGGCAGATGACAATTAGTGAGGAGTCCCTGGTTTGACACAGTATTCAGAGAACTTACTTTGGGGAAAAGGTGCCTTGCTTCCCTGCAAGCATGAGGGCAGTAGAGAATTTCCTTGTAAGCTAAGAAAAAGTTACTTAAGTGGCAAATATAATAGTGGAAAATATAGAGAAGGGCCAAAGAGCTGGTGAATGAGCATTAGAAAGGAACATGGTGTGTATTTGAGTTTCTTCTCTGAACTCCTCTTTTTACTGAATTTTTATACGGAAAATATGGAAAAAGGCCAAAGAGATGTAATTATTAAGTGTCTGAAGTAAATGCACAGAAGAAAAGGTACATGGTGAAAATGTAAAAGTATCTGCATCTCTTGGTCACAGTATCTGTAAGTGACTTAGAACAAGTTAGTATAAAGTCCCGATGTACCCTATTTCTGGGGTTTTGCTTTACTGGTGACTCAAATAACATGGACAGATCATTAGTGTCAGCCTAAGCTTTCTCTCCAAGCTTGGCTGTTCTTAAGCTTTCCCTGCAGAATCACTCCACTTCTCACCCTTTATTCACTCTGCCTCAGAGAGAGAAAGAGAGAGAGAGAGAGAGAGAGGCATCAGCCCTTAATTAGAACTAATTATTAGACACACCTGAGGTTCAGCTCCACAAAGGTACTTAAGTCCCTAGGTCCCAGTTTTGGCTACACTAAGATCTACACAATTCCCACCAAACCCTGTAGGAACCAAACGCCTGTCTTGCTGGGGGCATGCGTACTGCTGTCTCGCTGTAGGTGTCCATGTGCCTATCTCCCAGGTGAGCCCTAGAGACCCACAAGATAGGTGTTCAGCTGCCCAAGTCATGAGCAGGGCCGATCTGGTAGGCAGCCTCTAAGCATGCCTACCAGATCAGGTCCCTTTCAAAATCTGGCCGGAGGAGTGGAGGTGATGGTGATAGTGGGTGGGGCCCACCTTGTAACTTTTAGCCCACTGGTAAAAGTGCCCATGTCCTGCTGAGGATAAATACTTTACTAGTCTTTGGGCCAGAGGGAGTGAGAATGACTGTGTGGTCTAGTAAAAAGCAACAGAAGGTCCTGTGGCACCTTTAAGACTAACAGAAGTATCGGACCATAAGCTTTCGTGGGTGAATACCCACTTCATCAGACGCATCTTATGCTCCAATACTTCTGTTAGTCTTAAAGGTGCCACAGGACCCTCTGTTGCTTTTTACAGATTCAGACTAACACGGCTACCCCTCTGTTGTATGGTCTAGTGGTTAGAATGTCCACCTGCCAGGTGACCCCACCCCAGGTCCAGTCTCCTTGCTCCAGTCACTTTTCCATTCTTTATCCAGAGTGCCACAGCTTCAACAAGAAAGATGGAGGGAGCCCCACATCAGAATTCCCATAATTCAGTGATTAGAGAACTTTCCTGAGAGGTAGGAGACCCCTGTTCAAATCCTTCTCCCCCTCTGATTCAGAAGGGGGGGACTGAGCCAGGGTCTCCCATGTCCTACGTGAGTGCTCTAACTTCTGGGCTAATTAGGTGTGTGGAGTCACCGTCTCCACCTTCTGCTGCTGTTTTGCATGGAGTCAGGCAGATGACTAACTCATGCCTGCAAGAAACAGTTAAGCCGCCTGCAGTCAGACAGCTGGTTTCCAGTTCATGGATTGGAAAGTAGAAATAAGTGCTTCCCTGCAGCCCACAGTTAAGGGCCTATCTCCATGAGAGGGGCAGGGCTTAGGACACACCCCTCTGGTTGGCATCTTCCATTGACTAACTTAGGCAACTCTCCTCTTAGCACACTGGCTTTTGTAGGTCATATTCTAGGTGGCTACCTCTCCCCTTTCATTGCACGGGGAGCCTAGGCACCTAACTTCGTTTTGTGGATTGCAATGTTGTGTTCTTGTAATTATTTTTTTTCTAGGCACCTAAAAGTTAGGTGCCAGGACACTCAGCATTGCAATGCCTACATGCCCTAATGGGTCCCACCTACAGTGACTTGGGGAAAATATCTCTTAATCCCTGTGCAGGGTTCAAGCATCTGGTAACAGGATGACTCAACAGAAGGGTGAGGGTTTAGGGTCTGGCATTCTACCACAGTATCAGACCATTAAGCAATCAAAAGCAGGAATTTGGGTAGACATTAGTATTGCATACCCCAAGTCATGAAAAATCATGAATCAGACCCCAAAATCATGAGATTAATATTTCAATTTTCAGATCTTTGCATTTGCCCCCCAGGTTTTAGAGCCTTCAGAGTTTAAATTTTCAAGCCTTTCTCCACATTCATGAGGGTTAGAAACATACTTCAAAAAGGAAATCTGAGAATCTCAGGTAATCACGACTCCAGAAGCTTTAACATAAACACTACGTATCGCAAAACTCATGATAAATTGTTGAGAGTTGGTGACAGTGAGTCATAAATAGTAAATGCACACTTTGTATAGTGTCATGTATTAGAAATGTAAGAGAAAAAAAAGGATAGTAAGAGGAGAAATAAAGCAAAAAGATGCAAAACTCATCTCGGGTTCAAAGATCCAATGATGAGAAACAGTAGCTCTATTGACCCATCTCCTGGGCCAAAAATGCTTCACACAGCTGTAAGATAATACTGCTTTGAAATAAAGAATTTTCTTTAATCAGCATGTAGATCTAGGAATCATTACCACATAAACCATTTAATTCTTGCAAAGTGTAGTAATGAATGCGGTGTTTCTCACAAACCATTGTCTGGAACTTCCATTTTTGTCTTTTAATGGGAGGGCAGGTCTTTGGCTGGGAGAACCCATCAAAGCTTTCCATCTCTGTAAGACTGCTGTGGGCGGGAGTCTGCTTCTAGACACCCTTCTCTGCTTCTGAAAGTATTTGTCTCTTGAGGTCACAAGCCCCTCACTTCATTCATCTGTTTCTAGGCTTAGAGATATCAGTCTGCTTAGATGATTGGTGCCTGCTTTGAACATTAGCAGGTCAGATTGGGTGAAAAAGGAGCATCCTAATCTTTTGACATATGAATTAATAGGGAAAGTTAACAACCTAGATTGAAACTGAATAACACTTTATTGCAGAGGGGAAAGGTTTTGGGGCCCATGGCTAGAGCTGAACAGGAAAATATTCAAGATTTTCAAAAATGTTCCCATCTCAAATGGAGATGAAATTTTGAAATCTTAAATATTTTTGTGAATTGATAAACTGAAAAAAAAAATACGTTCAGGTCCATCGAAACATTTTGTTAATTTTGAAACTTGTTGCTTCAATTTCAACCATTTTAATTTTTTAAAATGTGTTTATACTGTCATTTAGCTCAAATTTAGAAACAAATAGTTGTTTCAACTTAAGAAACCAGATTTTTTTTTTCAAAATGGAATGTTTCAATAATTTCAAAAGTTCTTTTTCAACATTAATTTCTTGACTTAAAAAGAAACACAAAACTGACCCTTTTCTGCAAACAGTTTGAGTTTTGATGAATCAACATTTTTTGATGGGAGAACGGCTGTTGAAAAATTCTCAAGTAGCTCTCTCTACTCATGCTTGCTGCTTTGAAATTGTTGGGATGAAACCACCGCAAAAACTATACAGCTGTTTCACTTGATGGCTCATAAAATCTGAATGAAGTCCTTCAAGAGCCTTTTTTATAGTAAAAGACCATTTTTGTGCAGTTAAGATAGCATCTGGTTCCTGTCTCTGGGAAATCCAGAGAATCCACAGGAACCAACCAGCATGCTGTCTGCTGCAGAGCAACACTACAGCACCGACTAATGCCTTGGACAAGTACTGGGTACCTCATTTAAATGGCTGTAACATAAGAAATGCATGTGGGTGTGCAGGGAAAAGGTAGAATCAGTGAAGTTCAGTTATCACAGGTGACGGGAATTCTGGTGAAAAGCCCTTGAGTAAGATTCCCTTTGTTCACCTGTGCGAAGAGTGGGCTGATAAGATAGCAACACCTGAGTCAATAGGATTAATCATTGTCTCATATTGTCTAAGAGAATATATACCAGCCGTAACTAAGGCAAAAGGAGTTGGCAGGTTTCCATGAGAACATGGCTGCGTCTTTCCCAGATGAGTTCAAATGATGGGGTTGATGAATTAACTTTAAACAAAATTTATTTTGAGACATAAAGGCCAAATGTTGCTCACTGTACTTACATGAACAATCCCACTGAACCCAGTTGCTATTGAATGACTGGGAAAGGCAGGATTTGCCTCAGTCACTTCCAGTTTGACCACATTTGTATTCTAATGCTACAATTTATCTTTTCTCTTTGGCAAGAGTTGACATTTAGCAAAAAAATTATGTGGAGTTATAATATACTCCAAGATGACATTACCTGGGTCAAGGTTTGCTACTCAGAATATTCACAACCAAAACCATGCAAGGCAAAATCTTTTAGAGAGTAAGCTCTTTGGGGTGAGGGCCATCTTCATTTTGTGCCTTATATAATTCAGAACACAGAATTTTGTTTCATAACAATAATAGTAAAGGGAGAGGACCCTGTAAGTCTTCTTTTTCTATGACTGGAGATGGGTTCAAGTCACGAAATTCCAGTGTGGCCCAAACTTTTTTCTTCACATTTGAATGTGTTCAAATTAAAGGTTGCAGTTCAGGATCATTGCAAATGCCAAGGCCACAAAGTTCTAGGGTAACATTTTCAAAAGTGCCCAAAGGCAAGATTTTAAAAGGTATTTAGGCACTAAAATACAGATGGGCACCTAAGTGGGATTTTCAAAAGTGCCTAAGCAAGTTAGGCACCTAACCTATCTGAATCTTTACATGACAGAGCCAGATTTTCAAAGGTAGTCAAAGTGATTTAGGGAATTTAGTTCCATTTTTCAAAAGTGACTTTGGCCCAGATTTTCAAAGGTATTTAGGCATTGCTATGCTTAGCACTGAAACACCTAACTGACTTACGAGCCTAACTCAGGAGCAGCAAGCCTTCCCAAAAGTGAGGGCCAGAAGCCCCTGCCCCTTCTACCCAAGGTCCTGCCCCAGGACAAGCGGGAAGCCGGAATGGGCTGGGAGCCACGGACCCTCCACCTGTCTGGCGTGGGGGGTTGAGAGCGGCCCCTGGCCATGTCCCTGCCCTGCAGGCCCTCTGCCCAGGGCAGGTGGAGGATTTGCAGCTCCCCACAGTTGCCTACGTGGCTCTTACCCCACCCCAGTTCCGGCCAGGAACAGGACCTCGGAGCCACAGCCTGGCCATGGTAAGAGCTGCACAGATGGACAGCTGTGAGGAGCTGCGGACCCTTCACTGCCCTGGGCGGGGGCTGCTCTCAAGTCCCACCCACACTTGGCAGGTAGAGGGTCCGCAGCACAGCACCCCACGCTGCCAGGGCTCCCTGGCCGAGCTGCAGCTACTGGCCTGGGTAGGGGGGCAGGACCTCAGGTGGAAGAGAAGGGACGGGGGTGGGGGCTGTTTAACCACCCTAGAATAAATTGCCTAGGGAGGTTGTGGAATCTCCATCTCTGGAGATATTTAAGAGTAGGTTAGATAAATGTCTATCAGGGATGGTCTAGACGGTATTTGGTCCTGCCATGCGGGCAGGGGGCTGGACTCGATGACCTCTCGAGGTCCCTTCCAGTCCTAGAATCTATGAATCTATGAATTCTTTATACACAGCAGAATAGCTTCAATAGGAGAGACTGAGTAACCTCCCCCCAGAATACTCCATAGCCGAGTGGTTAGAGTATTCCACTGAGAGTGAGAACCTCAGTGTTCAAATCTCTTCTTCACTTCATGCAGAGCTGAGAGTTGAATCCTGGTCTCCCACATCCAGGGTGAGTGCCTTAACCAATGGGCCAATCTTTAGAAATCTCACATGGTACCTTCTTTGCGTTTTGTCAAATCTGCTGTGACCATATTCTTAAAACGAACATGTGCTGGGTCATCATCCGAGACTGCTATAACATGAAATATATGGCAGAATGCAGGTAAAACAGAACAAGAGACATACAATTCTCCCCCAAGGAGTTCAGTCACAAATTTAATTAACACATTATTTTTTTAACGAGCATCATCAGCATGAAAACATGTCCTCTGGAATGGTGGCCGAAGCATGAAGGGGCATACAAATGTTTAGCATATCTGGCATGTAAATACCTTCCAACGCCGGTTACAAAAGTGCCATGCGAATGCCTGTTCTCACTTTCACATGACATTGTAAATAAGAAACAGTCAGCAGTATCTCCTGTAAATGTAAACAAACGTGTTTGTTTTAGCAATTGGCCAAACAAGAAGTAGGACAGAGTGGACTTGTAGGCTCTAAATTTTACATTGTTTTGTATTTGAGTGCATTTATGTAACAAAAAAAAAATCTACATTTGTAAATTACACTTTCACGATAAAGAGATTGCACTACAGTACGTGTGTGTGTGTGTGTGTGTGTGTGTGTATACACACACACGAAAATGTAGAAAAACATCCAAAATATTTAATACATTTCAATTGGTATTCTGTTGTTTAACAGTGCGATTAAAACTGCGATTAATCATGATTAATTTTTTTAATCATGATGAATTCTTTTGAGTTAATCGTGTGAGTTAACTGCAATTAATCAACAGCCCTAATAAAATCATAACATGCATTTTAGAGCCTGGACTTAATTAACGAGATAATCTCATGTCTAGTAGAGTATTGCTCACCCAAAATACTTGCCGTGCTTTAAAGCCAGACTTAGCTGTGTCCCTCCTTTCTTGAGACAACCATGTTGTCAGCTTTCCTCGTAGGTGAAGGATAAGTGTTTCCTTGGCACCCTCCTGCTGTCTGTTTCATTCTGTAGATTTCCTTTCTTGTAGATTTTTGCCTTGGCTAAGTATCAGATAGGCATATGGCATACAATATGCAAATGGCCAGATGGGGAAATGGGTGTCTTACCTTCTGCCTGACAGGAATATCTCTGAGGTTTGTCATCGCCTGGTGACTTTCCTTAACTACTGAGACCTTAAGACCATAATTTTCAGTAGAAATACATAAATCCTTAAATATTACCCGTACATACATTTTACAATGTTTATGGCGACCAGTGGGCTACTGGCTCTTGGTGGAGAACTTATATGCATATATCTGACCCAGGGGATCTCTGTTATAACCCTATGCGCTCCTGGTGCCCTTTGCCAGTTGGTACCAAGGGGGTGCCTCTCTCCAGGCTGGATGTAGGCATTCCCTACAGGCTAGTAGTTTAAGCAGCTCAGCAGGCTGGCTTTTGTGAATCCCATTCCTAGATGCTCATCTCTCCCCATGCATTATATATGTAGCTTAGGTGCCTAGCTTATGGTTATGAATTCCATTTGGCAGAAGAGTACCTAAGAGTTAAAGGCTGCAATATCCCCTTAGTGAATGTAGCCATTATGAGTTTGTCATATTGACCTTTATTGAAACTTTGGCTTATATGTGGGTGGGACACTCTTGAAAATGGGCCTTGGGCACCTTTGAAAATTTTACCTGTGGTCTGGATCCAAATTTTCCTATCGTTCAGGGAGGCAGATTTCATATCTGGGTTCTGATTCAGGCTTCTCTCTAGTTCTAATGTAAAGTACAATTCTCAAATCCCCAAAAATTATGCTTATTTTTTTTCTTCCTAACAAATAGCTACACTTAAACCCCAAACACATTATACAATATGTTAGCTCCAAGGGACAATATTCTAAATGAAAACAGATCTCATCCTTTTTCTTTATGCCAGCTCTTTGTTTAGCAGCACAGCGGTTACTCACATATATACCAGATGTTCATGGAAACAAAATTCCTTTTTAATTTATAGCAAAATCTGATTTTATCCCTTGCTGGCTTTGTATCTGTCAAACACACAAACATTGAAAGTGCCGTAGACAAATGTGCTCCAGCACTATTGTATATGCCTCCATGAAAGTGCACGTTTAGATGTCCAATCACAGCTGAAACATGCAGAGTGCTCCCTCGCCATATTATTGCTCTCAAAATTTCATATAACATGTTATAAAGCAAACCCATTATACTAGAAGTTAGTAGTCTTGTGCTGGGTCTAGTCTTACAGCATACATCCAGATATATGGAGGCTGAACTTTAAGTGCCAAATTCTGTCCTTTGAAGCATGTATATGCTTTCTATTCCCTTCTCTTTGTCCATGCATGTGTGTCTGAGGACTGAATGAACTGTCTGAATAGGTCTGTTAAGAAGATTCAGGATTTCAGATTTTATGTTTATTAATTTCTACAAGTAACATTTTCCGTGGTTGGCTCCCAGCAAATCTGGATGTTACTCTATGTGAAGCGTTCCTTAACATAAAATGCAACAAGAAACTCTCACAAGTTCAGTTGCAGTGTCTTGCAAAGTCTTTGGCTAGGATGCAGCCAGTGTGGACAAATCATGCTTCTCTTTTAGCTATCAAGAACCAATTAAGCATCGTTATTTCAAGGAAGGAGATCTTCTTACTGCGCTGTGATGATTTGAAATTCAGAAGACCTCTACAAGTCTGAATCAAATCAGAGTGTAGAAGCCTTAATTATAGTGGGTTTTATGGCAGACACAAGGCAACTGCTATCTTTAACATCTTTACTTGAAGGACTGATCTCATTCATAGAACACTGTGATAATGTGCAGGCAGTCCCTTTTATCTCTTTAGTCTTTGGATTACAACAGCACAGCATCATGTTGATCCCTAACCTCAGTGAATGCAACGATAAAGCTGACAGTCTGCCAAAACAATATCAACAAGCTGTCCACTGAGACTTAACAGTTGGCATGGACAGCTAGGACATTGTTGCAGCTGAATTCCATTTCAGAAGAGCAACAGCCGCGTGCACTATGAAATAATAGTCCTTTGGAACCAATTTATGAAGCCTAAAAATGGTGGGGTGAGAACAATCAGGCTTGTTTAACAAGAGAATATGAATGAGGTATATTGGCAGCTCTGCAACCAAAAAGAAACAATCCTAAGTTGAAATGGGCCTGGACTAAAACTCTAGATTTAACCATCCCTAAACTTAAGGAACGTTTAGATCCAGATCTAATTTTTAGTTCTCAGACCCATCTCTAGTGTAAATGTAAAGTAGTTAACTGCGCAGAGTGGAGTGTCACTATGCAACATCCCTTAAGATGGAAAAGTGTGCTCTTTGGTGTTCACCTGGCCTGCTTCTTGTGTCTTCCCCACTATGCGCCCTTGTAAGGACGAGGCACACTCTAACCCAAAGAGTGTATTGCAAGGAATGCAGTGGCTTGCAATGCATAATTGCTGGCTTAGTAATCTCTCCCAGAAGCAGCACATTACACTTGTGTTCCCGAGTGTGCCTGGCTTTCTGAGTGTTGGGTTTGACCTATAAATCCCTAGGCCAAATTTATTATAAAAAAAAAAAAAGCTCCAGTTTTTGGGTGCACAGCTTGAGACCAATAAAAGGGGCCTGCTTTTCACAAAGTGTCGCATGCCCACTCTGCATCTTTCTGCCACCCATCAATGTAGTATCTGGACGGCTCTGAAAATCAGACCGCTTTAAGGTGGGCACCCAAAATTATTTAGTGACTTGAAAATGTGGGGCCTAAATTGTTTGGGACCTGGCTAGTTGAGAGACTGCCTGTCTCCTTTCTCAGTATCATTGCAACTGAGAGCAGCTTAGGCACTTGAGCTGACAGCTGCCCTGGTTTAAATGGCACAAAGCTGCTGGCAGGGCATTGTCAGTGAAGGTCCTTTGATTCTGAAATTTGCCTCCCCTGTTGTCCTACACTGTTTTAGCAAGAAGAAAAGTGCCCTCATAACTTCTAACCCTTTCGTTAGGGTACTCACCTAGGCTATGGAGACCCCAGTTCAAGTCCTGCCTCCTCTTGAGGGAGAGAAGGGATTTGAACAAGGCTGTGCTATTCCTCAGGAAAGTGCCCCAGCCACTGGGCTAGGTGCTATTCTGATCTCCCTCACTCTCTCGTGTTGAAGCTGTTCCGCTGTGGAGAAACAATTTTTAAAAGTCATTGGCTGAGGGTGCCTGGATCCTAGGTCTCCCACTTGGCAGGTGAGGGCTCCAGCCACCTGGATACAGAGTCATTTTCAAGTTTTTCTCTCTCTTTTCTCCCCTCCCACCAGTGATCTTTCATTATTTAATCTACAGTTGAACAGCTTCAACAAGAGAGACTGAGGGAACCCTGCATCAGAACATCCCATGGCTCAATGGTTAGAGCACTCATCTGAGAGGTGGGAGATCCCTGTTCAAATCCCTTCTACTCCTCAGGTGGAGATGGGGCTTGAACCTGGTGTTTCTCTCAGCCCAGGTGAGTAGCCTAAGCTTTGTCTACACTGGCACTTGGTCAGCAAAACTTTTGTCATTCAGGGGTGTTAAAAAAACACACCCTGAACGACAAAAGTTTTACGGACGAAAAGCGCTGATGTGAACAGCACTTTGTTGGCAGGAGCGCTCTCCTGCTGACAAAGACTCTGCTGCTCGTGCGGGCATGGTGGAAGCTTTTTGTTGGCAGGAGAGCTCTCTCCTGCCGACAAACAGCAGCTACATTGCGCGGCTTTTAGCGGCATGGCTGTAGCGGCACAGACGTGTCACTAAAAGCTGCGTAGTGTAGCCATAGCCTTAATCACTGGGAGGGAAATCCTCTTCTCCTGCCCCCCAGGCCATTTTGTGAGCTCCTCTTCAAGTGGAGTTTGTCTGAGTGAGGACTGAGTAAAAGATGAGGATTTCAATATCTAGCCCTGTGCTAACTGCAAATTAAGTGTAAATGCTTCCCAAATGATCAGAGCAAGTGATGGAGTTCCAGTAGCTATAGTATTGGAGAAAAAAGACCACAAAATTAGATGTCTGAATTAATTTTCACAGGGCTATTAATTTCTGTTGCAAATCTTGTTTTGTTTTTTTGCGTTTTTTTGTTAAATATTGGAATCAGTGTGGTGAAAGCTTTCATACCCTTTCCCACAGTCTTGGCAGAGATAAGCACAATGGTGCCTGTCATCTCTTTTCTTCTTAGGTTGCTGTGAAATTCCTAGCACAACCCCAGTTTCCATATTACTTCAGCCACCTTGGGGAGGTGAAAAGCGGGGGTGGGGGCCCAAGAATTTCAGCAAAGACACAATTAACTTTACATACAAGCTACCCAATAAATAAATAAACCCAGCAGAAAATACTAATTTATTTCTTTAAGTTGAGCACTTCCTCCTTGTCTTTGTTTTCAAACAGCCAAGTACTTGCACACTGCATGGTGGGAGAAACACAAAGATGATACTGGAGTGTGAAAAACAATACTTGTTGCCAAATCATTCTAGCTTCTCTTTTGCTAATCTGATATGGAACTTACCCAGGTTGCTTACCACATGTTTTCTTGAGCAGGTGGATCTGCCCAGTACAACTCATCTCCAGCCCTTGCTGTCTTGACATGCATTGGAAAGTGACCACAGGGCTGATTAAGCACTGCAAAAAATGTTCATGTGTTGGTTTGGGTCCAATTTCCTATTGTTGTTCCCCATATTCTTTTCCTTTGGGCACCTGCTATAACACCTTTATGGAAACACATGTCTTTAGACCAACCTCCTTCCTGAGCTGGCTTGTGGGGTTTTTGTTTTTTTTTTCAGAATTTTTCCCATCAGAACTGTTTCATCCTTCCCTCTTGCTTTCTGTTGTCTGAGAGAGACTCCGTTCTGTTGTATCCCTGAGGTGACACTTGAGAGAGTCATCTGTGCTAGCTGTCAGGATGAGCCACCAGAGTAGCTCTGCCCTAATCCATACACTCCTAAAGCCTGGTAACCTGTAATACACTGATTCCCCAGAGCAATGCGCAGGGTATACTCTGATTTTTTTTCCTATGTGGGTCTCACCTCTAAAACTCCCACCTTATTGCCAGAAGGCCCAGGCTTCTATCTGCCCTTGATATTTTCCTTACCTTATAGAAAAGTCTTATAGGACTGGAAGGGACCTCGAGATGTCATCGAGTCCAGTCCCCTGCCCGCAGGTGGGTGCATAACTGGCTGGATAACCGTACTCAGAAAGTTGTTATTAATGGTTCCCAATCCTGCTGGAAAGGCGTAACGAGTGGGGTACCGCAGGGGTCTGTTTTGGGACCGGCTCTGTTCAATATCTTCATCAACGACTTAGATATTGGCATAGAAAGTACGCTTATTAAGTTTGCGGATGATACCAAACTGGGAGGGATTGCAACTACTTTGGAGGACAGGGTCATAATTCAAAATGATCTGGACAAATTGGAGAAATGGTCTGAGTTAAACAGAATGAAGTTTAACAAAGACAAATGCAAAGTGCTCCACTTAGGAAGGAAAAATCAATTTCACACATACAGAATGGGAAAAGACTGTCTAGGAAGGAGTACGGCAGAAAGGGATCTAGGGGTTATAGTGGACCACAAGCTAAATATGAGTCAACAGTGTGATGCTGTTGCAAAAAAAGCAAACATGATTCTGGGATGTATTAATAGGTGTGTTGTGAGCAAGACACGAGAAGTCATTCTTCCGCTCTACTCTGCTCTGGTTAGGCCTCAGCTGGAGTATTGTGTCCAGTTCTGGGCGCCGCATTTTAAAAAAGATGTGGAGAAATTGGAAAGGGTCCAAAGAAGAGCAACAAGAATGATTAAAGGTCTTGAGAACATGACCTATGAAGGAAGGCTGAAAGAATTGGGTTTGTTTAGTTTGGAAAAGAGAAGACTGAGAGGGGACATGATAGCAGTTTTCAGGTATCTAAAAGGGTGTCATAAGGAGGAGGGAGAGAACTTGTTCACCTTAGCCTCTAAGGATAGAACCAGAAACAATGGGTTTAAACTGCAGCAAGGGAGGTCTAGGTTGGACATTAGGAAAAAGTTCCTAACTGTCAGGGTGGTTAAACACTGGAACAAATTGCCTAGGGAGGTTGTGGAATCTCCGTCTCTGGAGATATTTAAGAGTAGGTTAGATAAATGTCTATCAGGGATGGTCTAGACAGTATTTGTTCCTGCCATGCGGGCAGGGGACTGGACTCGATGACCTCTCGAGGTCCCTTCCAGTCCTATAATCTATGAATCTATGAATAATAGGGATGGAATCAAGAGTTCTATAAAAATGTCCCTAAAACCCTATGGAATTGAACACAGGTTGGGAATCTTTGCACCCCACTATAACAGGGTAGCTTGCCCCTTCAATGAAATCAGGCCCAACTCTCCTATTCCAGTCCAGCTGTGCCCTAGCTTGGTGTAATGACTGAGGATGACGGGGTGGCCTCTGGGAGTTGTAAATGGGAGGCAGGGTGTGATGGTGTGTTCAGAAAGCAGAGTTCTGAGGCAGGTGAGCTCAGCTGCAGAGCAGAGTTGGGCTGAGAGGTTCAGGAAAGGAATGCCCAACATGGAGAAAGCGGTGAGAGTTTCCTGGTGAGCCCTGGATCCAGATTAGGCTGTTGAAAGCACAAGGCTGGAAGGCAGTCAGAGGTCACCTACAAACTTCCCCAGGCTAGTGAGACATGGCCAAAAAGGGGTGAAAGCTGAGACCAGCAGAGGCAGGTACTTTGCTGTCTCTCTGAGTCCAAGAGCTGAAGGCTGGAGAATGATGGAGAGAATGAGCCCACCGATGTCTCTGGTCGAGAACTGGAGCCACACCTGGGAAGGAAACAGGATGGAGAAGCACCCTAGCGAGAGGGGCTGGAGTGAGACATGGTAAGAAACACTAGAGCTGTACTTGGGGAGTCGACTGAATGTACTGTTTGGACTGTGCTGGCGAAATCTGGATTGCAGCTGTGAGACTTTTTGTAACACATGAACCCCACACAAAGCTATTTATAATCTGAGAGCTTGTGTGGAGTTACTGTGGACTCTGGAAGAAAGGGGAAACTGAGGCAGGTGCACAGCCTGCCACAAGAGGGCATCTCAGGAATGGGCTGCCAGAACACACATGGTGGGGAATTATGAGTAGGTGATCCTCCCTGGGAAAGGGTTGAACTGTGAGAGCCTCAGAAAGGGAAACTGAGGCAGGTGCAACTTGCAAGGCCACAATGAGGCCATGAGGGGTGCGGGGAGGAATTTACCCTATGTGACACACCATAGAACTACTCTGCATCAGGTCAGTGCCCCTGCACAAGTTAGGGCATCCTGAAAGTCATGGGCTCAAGAAAAAGAGAATAATGGAATCCATCTCTTTTGTGATGACAGTTGTAGAACTATTCTCCTACTGCTCGTGCGTGACTTAGGAATAGATTTCTTTGGGATTCACAGCATTCCACTATGTTTACAAATGAATGGTGTGAAGGAAGTAGCCAGCAGCGCTTCAGCAGAGCCTGATGCAAGCATCTGCATTCCACTTTCCTGAGACTGTTTTAACCCAATGAACTATTCAATTCCTAAGATTTTGCTCCCTGTCCCTGCAGAGCTTGTAACCTCTGAAGGCTTCCCATAGTCCTGGCGGATGCTTGAACCCTCTTGGTTCCTCAGTCATCTATTATTACTCTTCTGTGTCCTGTTCATCTGTGCTTGACAGTTTCCATTCCTCGATTCCTGCCCTCTATCCAGTTTTGCCTCCCTGTGGATTATTAGAATCTGAAGTAGCAGCTGTGGATGTTAGGAGAGTCTGAATCAAGCCCATGGCTCCTATTGACTTCTTGGGAGTGGGTGCAAGAATCCAGGAGTCTTGGGGAGCTTGACTGAATCGGCGGGTAGAAATCGACCTCTCGGGGATCGATTTATCGTGTCCCGTCGGGACGCGACAGTCGATCCCTGAATCGACGCTCTTACTCCACCAGCGGAGGTGGGAGTAAGCACCGTCAACAGGAAGCCGCAGAGGTCAATTTTGCCGCCGTCCCTACAGCGGGGTAAGTCGGCTGCGATACGTTGAATTCAGCTACGCTATTCGCGTAGCTGAATTTGCGTATCTTAAATCGAACCCCCCCCCCCGTAGCGTAGATGTAGCCTGGGAGTAGAGGTGACTTGATTCACACATGCTGGCTTGGGAGCAAGGATCTGGTGGAGCTTCTAAAGTCCAAAGGGTTCCCTGCCTCATCCCATATCCTTATGTTCTGCAAAACTCCCTGTTTCCTGCCCTCGCTCCCCCACCCCCAGCCCCACTACCCAATGGGGTTTAGGAGCTTTACAAGATGTTTCATTCCTTGCCTCCCAAGTCACGTCACAAACCGTTAACACCCCTCCTCCCCCCAATAAAGAAATCACTGGAAATTTTCTCCTCTCCTTCTTTCCAAAAATATCTTCCTTAAAGTGGGATTAAGGATGATTGTCATGCACCTTAACTGGGAATTTAACCACTGTAGATGTGGATATCTAATGCACAAATGGACAATCAAGGACTCCCTGGTGTGCGAGTGTGGTTCCCCATGACAGACCATTGAACACATCACTACCTATTGCCCAATTTATAAATACGAAGGAGGCATTACTGTAATAAATTCTGCTACTCCTTGATCAACTTCAGGTGAAATTGTAGTTGCTGCTCTACACCAGCCACATGAAAGAAAGAAAGAGAACTGGGAATTCCCATACATTCAAATGTTTTGATTGCTTTAAAATTTAAGGTAACTGAATTTCCAATGGCTGCAGAGTTCTTGTAAATGTTTTGTATCCTTAAGTTACTGATATATGTTCACAACCTTGACAAAGTGTTTGGGCTAGATTCAGGTCACGTCATTTTACACTGGCTAAAGATCTGTCTTTTTGTATTAAAACAAAATGGAAAGGAATGTGAAACTGTTTTCTTAAAAAAGAATTTCTGAGGCATACCAAGTGTTTTTTGTAACACATTGTAAGGCATAAGGATTTAGAAGTACCATATGCCAAAACATACTACATTGTTTGTTTTGTAAATATAATGCAGACAATTGGGCAGACATTAGTATGTCTCGAAACTTAAATGCTACATGTTTAAGTGCTAAAATGTTGTAAAAATCATTCAGCTCCTTAAAGTGTTGACACAGGTTTCAGTAACAAGGATGTTCAACAATTTAGGATTTTGATTTGTCTAGATCATAAAGCAGTTTTGGGATTTGCCCAATAATTTGTACTTTTGAGAAAAAGGCCTTTATCACTGTTTGCAACAAAGGAGTTGTAAACAACTACATGTGAGCAAAGTTTGAACACTGGCACTTTGAATCAGATGAATTTTCTTGGGCTTGTTAAAATTCATAGACTCTACATGAGTGCAACTAAATATTAGTAAACTCAGCTATTAATATGAGTGGTGAGATAGAAGAAATGGCTGGCACCGTCATAGACCTTAATGGAGCTAGTTGAATTAATTGCAGATAACATTAATGGCAAATCTAGACTTTTTTTAGTTCATGAGTCATTTGAGAGCCTATCTTGAACACTGTAAATGCGAGAGAGCATCTTATTGAGCTGCTGTGCTCTGTGGATCTGAACTGTTCTGATTGGCTGTGGACTGGGTTGTAAACTCCTTGGTGCAGGAACTGTTTTCTTACATGCCAGCAACAGTTTCCCTGATGTAGTTCTGCGCGTCGGTACAAACGTCACCGGCACTTTGAAACCAAAACCACTTGTTGCTTATGTAGGCTGAACTATCCACGCAATGAGAGAAAGCAGCATATTAACGTTAATAAAGGATTAAGGCCAGTCAATAGGGTTTTTGGAAAATAGATCTTGTAATGAGATTATAAATTTGGTTGATAGATGTGGCAATGCTAGTATGAGATTTGATAATGGAGGGTGCTTCAAACTAGCAGACAAAAGTGATACAAGATTCAATTGCTGGAACCTTCTGCTAGACAAATTTTTAACAGTAAGGGTAATATTTAATTATCCTAAATTATCCTAAAAATGCATGCCCTGATTTGAGTCTGGCTAATTGCCTATTGCAACAACCTACTGAGGATTGTGGTGGATTTTCCATGACTGGCAATTTCTAAATCAAGACTGGATTTTTCTTTTAAAGACATGCTCCTGTTCACACAAGAATTAAGTTAGTCAAATCCTATGGCCTGTGTTATGCAGGAAGTCATGCTAGACAATCACAACGGTGCCTTCTAGTCTCAAACTATGAATCGATAAGCTGATACCTGTAGGCAGCAGCAGGAGGTACCAGAGATTCCTCTGCTTGCAGCATGAGATGGATGCAGTGCACATGATAATGGGAAAAGCCTGATTTCCGCTATTCATATAAATCAATAAGGTTTTGCTCATTGATGCCTAGAACTTTCTCTGAAATTTCCGAATTAATCAGAAGTGGTGTTCAAGAGTTATCGCATTAGCCAGCTAAAGAAATGCTATCAAGTTAATTGTAGGGGCTCTCTTTACTTGGCCTGTCATACATCTGGTATACATTTTTGAATGAATGATCATTCATGTTAACATTTTGTGAAACGTTAAGTTTGCATGAACATTTTCACAGCTGGTGACTGTCCAAATACTCAACAGTTAAAATAATGGGCCCACTTATACCAATTTTACTCATCAGTAGTACCTTGCTCCACAAGGTTTTTCTTTTTGAGTGGAACTCCGTGTAGATTAAGGTTCTATTCAACATAAGTAAGGGTGATCCCAGTTGGACCCAACATGACACCAAAAATAATTGGCCTAGATTCTGCCATCCCTTTACTCACCTTATTTCACAAATAGTCCCACTGAAATCTATGAGATAGTTTTCCTCTTTAGGCATAGCCTCGGCAAGAGTAGCGTGCAAGCTGCATCATTCCACGTGTAACCACAGGAGGTGGTGTGCCTAAGAGACACCCTTCTAAGGGAATGTCTGCACTTTGAGCTGGACGTGTAATTTCCCGCCTGGACAGACAGAGCTGCACTTTGATTGAGCCAGTGTGCTAAAAACAGAAGTGTAGCTGACAGTGCGAGCAGCAATATGGGCTAGTTGCCCTGGGTACAGTGCTGTTCAGGACCGTAGGCGCTTACTTGGACAGATAGCCTCTTCTACTGCCTGATCTGCCCAAGGACATACCTAGGGTCCCAAGCGGATTTGTGCTCAGGGCACTTGTTGCCCAAGTCACTGCAGCTATGCTTGATCAAAGCTAGCGCGCATGTCTACCTGAACTGGAAATTACACTTCCAGCTTGAAGTGTAGATATACCAACTACAGACACACTTCCCTCCCTGCTCTTCCCCCTTGTCCTGAGCAGGGCGAGGGGGCTAATAATCTTCTGCTGTCAAATTTCCAGCATCAAACTGTGACACCTCCCAGGCCAGTTCAGCTGCACTGGTTGGCACTTTGGGGGTGTGAAATCAAGGCTCTGCCCATTCACCATCCCTCCTCGCCTATTTTTCATCCACCTGCTTCTGTGGAACAGAGACCATTCTGATGAAACTCAGAAAGGGTTTTGCCAGCAGGAGAAGTTTTTTGAGTCAAATCTTGCTTCTCTTACTTAGGTGAGTATGAATTGAATGAGATTACTTACATGAGTGAGGACTAATCACCACTATGCAGTCTTTGACAAGACTGCTGTACCCCAGTATAGCTAGATGGGCACAGCCTACTAGTGGACATGCTGCTTATACTGGCAAAAGGAGTTCTTTAGCTGATGTAGTTAAACCACCTCCTGGAACAGCACCCATATAAACTCAGTTTGCACAGGGGCGTCGGCCAGTACAGCTGTGTTGGCATGATGGGGTGTGAATATTTTTTCCCCACACTCCTAACCCACATAGTTATTCCAGCAACACTTTATATTGTAGACTTGGCCAATGGCTACCTTCTTTGTAGGACCAAGATCTGTCAAGTATCGTCTGTCTCAGTGTAACAAGAACTTGGAAGGTAAACTGCAACATTTAAAATAAAAATATATAGACTTGCATTTCTTTTTTGTTCAGTGAGATTTCCTCTTATTAAAAAGTTAGGTACCTCCTAGAAGAAGGCTGTGTACAGTCCTTGCCAGCCACTCATCATTTCAGCAGGTATAGCACTTCGGGACTGTATAAGTAAGTATTTTTGCAGTGAAAGTTTTTTCCTCATCAGTAACAGGAGCAACCTCATTAAAAGGAACAGGAGAAAATTGACCCAACTGTGTGTGGGCCTGTGAAAAAACTTCCGTTACGTTGTGTTTGGATCTTGTTTCTCCAATCTATAATTGACACTAAATCCCTTTCCACAGCTTCTGTTAAAATAAGTCTGCTAGCATGATGCTCATGCACTTAAAGGGCTTGCACAGTGAGGCTTAACTACTGCTCTTAACTCCTCCAATATGCAGCACACATGGTAACTCACTCCTTTATGTTGTACTACACATGGCATGCGGCATTATTAGCCAATAGGCCAGACTGTGCCTTCTTCCACAAGGAGCCCAATAGAAATCAATGGGACCACTCATGAAATAAGGCGCTACTCGCCATGAATAAGGATACTGGATTCTGACCCTGTCCATTTATTGTGTGTTTGCAGAGTGCCTAGCACAATGGAGCCCAACCTGGTTGTGGCTTGTAAGTGCTACCAAAGTTTAGACTTTTAATAATAGTAAGAACAGCAATTAATGGGAGGTTGTGCCATTGACTTCAGTGGGGCTGGAATTTTACCCTATAACAAGGGACCAGATTTTGCCCCTCCCCCTTACGCTCCTTACTTCTTGAGCAGTGCTATTGATTTCAGTGGAATAAGGTACTACTGACCATGAGTAAGGATACCAGAATCCAGCATTTTCAAGTTCTGAGAAAAAACTTAATATAGTTAGAAATTGGTCAGCGGGTTAGTCAAACTCTAAACAAAGATTTTCATAGCTTAGAAGGGTGTGAAGAACAATTAACTCATCAACTCAGCTTCCAGGCATTTTCCAATTGTGTCTTCAGTTTCCCAAATATTGTTGGCATTAGCATATTTCACTACCTTCCGCAAATGATGCATTCAAATGTGAATAGTTAGTCCAATGTTGTACTGGGATATCTGTGTTACATTCTCATTGAATGGTTTCCATTAGGTACAGCCAAGAGGATTAAGTGGTCATGCACATATTAGACCTTGAATGAATAGCTTCTGTCAACTACAGACTGGAGGAACAATTGCACATCCACAATAAATTGCACAGTGGTTCCTGTGGAGTATAAGCTGTGTGTACCTGCATTAGTCTCTATTAAGAAGAAACAGGCAGAAATGTTCCATTCAGGCTTTGCAATGTGTATTCAAGTGTTTCCATAAAAAATCATATTAGACTCTAATCTCAAAAATAATAATAAAAAAAATCATTGGGGCCTTCTAAACCTATTTTATTTTATCTTTCTCTAGTGCACACACATTTCCTGCAGCCAGTTTGGCTTCAATTTAAAAAAGAAAACCCTGATGTCTAAAAATGCACATTATTAGTTTCCATGGAAATACCAGCCTGGAAATATGTTACCTGTATGGGGGAAAATGGACGTAGTGTTTTTTGTTTGTTTGTGTTGGTGGTTGTTGTTTTTATTGGTTTCTTTGTATCATCTCAAAGAATGTGGCTCCTAAACTTTGATATCACAACTACCTAGAGCAAGCACTGAATTTTTGACTCCCTGAATAGATTGGTAATAGTGGGGTTGTTGTATTTGTCCCAGCCACTGCCCTTACTGTGAATTTCAACTGTTTTGTACTCCTTTCTAGCTATATATAAAACTAAGTAATAAACACAAGCACGCATTATTAGACCTAAATGGCTGTTTTGGTGTTGGCATAGAACAAGTGACTCTTCAGGTTTCATGGTATGTAATCACCATAACATCTTATTAACAGAGTAGACCACATTTTAAGTTTGAGATTAATGAATAACAAAAAGGGCTTAATTCATAAAATAACTTGTTTGTTGCAAATAGTTCACTGAGTGATAGCAATAACTTCAGCTCCCTACTGAAATATACCAGATTTGAACCAAAAGCTAATATGTGAAGGGATTCCCACCTCGTTGCCGTTTCCCCCAAGACCGTTAGTTCCCTGTCTGTTACAGGGGAAAGGGAGACCAAAGTAACCTATTTAGAAAATGCAAAAGAAACAATATTGTTTGTCAAGACAACAAATAATAGATATAAGTATTACAGATGTTGAGCATTGGCCAACCCCTTCATGAATTACCTCTTGTTGTTTGGATGTGGTCGTGTTTGAAGGAGGAGCCTTTCCTAAGCGGACACTTCAGTTCTGCTCAGGATTCATTTCAGTAGGAAACTGGGATTCCTTGTCCAGCGGGATGTCTCTTATAATTGTGAAGGCACATAAGATTTTGCAGTGCTACATAAGGCAAACGTGTATGACTTTTGGGAGCCCTGAACCATTAAAGGCTGCAAATTCATTAGCTTAATTGTGAACCCTTCACACACAAGTTTTGGACAGCAGTGTGATGCATGCTTTGGCCACTTTCTCCTATGTGTTGTCCTGTGGCCACTTTGTGCTGCATTGCTGGAGTGGTCTGGCTGTGAAGTGATTTGGCTAGGAAATATCTTTCCTCTGCAAAAGGAATCCTCTGGTGGCATAGAAGCTCTTATGCTATTCTTCGTCTCTGTTGCTGGTATAGCAGGGATAATGGAAGGGAATCTGGCTTGGTCTCCCTTCTGCTGCTCCAATCACCAGCTTCCTTGGGCTTCTCTAACGTGGCACAGGGGGGCTGGACCCCATACATGATGACATCAGGATTAGGATGGTGTATAGATGAGCTTCATCCTGTTTTTACAATCCTCCCTCCAACTTGCTCGCTGCGGCTCTTGTGGCTAAGGATCTGGTCCTTCGTCTTCTATAGATAACCTTTTAGCTCAGTTGTCTCACCTGTCTCTGTATTTTAATCTGCTTGGCCTAAGGGTCTTGAGGGGTTTTCATCACCTGAAAAGGATTTAACTTTATAGAAACTTTCAGTAAGAATTCTCTCTGTTTAGGCTACAAATAGTTGATAATTAACTGAATGCAAGACTTAGTGGTTTAGATAATTGTATTGAAAGAACTCACGTGCAATAACTATATATCCCATCAAATCAGATTTTTGTTTTTTGCTCATTTGTGTCATGGGGCACTGGACAGTTATTTGAGTCCAGGTTGTCCTGAATAAATAATGCTGAACTGTATTAGGCTAACCCTGTTCCTTTATGGAGATACATTTAATTAAATGTCAGTTGATCTAACAAAAAAGGAAGGAAACTAATTAAAATAATTAAGAAGTATTTCAGCAGAAGTAGTCTGTCCAGAGTGCAGAGAGAGAAAAACAATCAGCCACACATTTTCTTGACCTAGTTTGTCCACAAGGCCTTTGCAGTATGATCTTTATATACAATGGGCAGAGGTGGGAAGGAAGGAGTTACCTGGGGTGCATTTCTCTATTAAAGTAATGTGAGCTCAGTATAGTCTTTGTTGCATGGCTCTCTCTTTTACTGTCCCTTTGCTTCCTCCTTCTAAATTTCCCTGAACCAGTGGCCATGGTAACCCTCCCTCAGAGTAAGCTAGGTTACCTTCAATATCACCTTGCTGGGTTGGCTGTTAAATGAGCATCGTTTGCTGATTCACTTGTACAGGGTCATTCTTAATTTCCTTCTGGTTTGAGCATGAGTTCAGCTTTCAAGAATCTCAGCTCCATGATCGCTAGGTTTTCTCCTGTGTGGGGTGGTGGTGGTTGGGTTTTTTTTTTTAAATAATTGTTAAACATTTTTGTGATGTGACTTAATCAGTTCTTTCATTATTTCTTCATCTTTTATTGCTGAAATAGGAAAACCAGTGCATTGCTACACATTATGTACCTGGGACCTCCCTGCACTCATTCTAGGTATGCAGAGAAGATCTGAAAAATGTGATAGATTTACTGCCTTCTCTCTACATATATGAGAGTGTGCTTAAATGGAGTGATGTCTGCATATTATTATATAGATCTACCCATGTCATTAATACATTTAATGGTACATCACTGCTCTTCTAACTGGCACGTCCCCGCGTGACATATATAGTGCTTTCTGCTGGCCGAGTCATACAACGACATATATGTGATTAGTGTGTGTTTCATGTCAGCTCTTTTGGTTGGGACGTGAGTTATTGACCAGCATGAAGCAATGGGAAAGGTTTGAATGAGAATTTGTATGCTGTTGTTTTTTTAAATGCAACTTCTTGAAATTAAGAAGAAAATAGGGCAGTCCCAATCAGTGCTTAATTTGTAATGAAAGGTGCTGGGGCACAAGCAATTATTTTACTTTCATAACTGATGCAGCAAGCCCAGAGGTGCCGGGGCTATGAACTGCCAAGAGTAGAGGGGTCAGGGGTCAGCCCCTGCAAGCCCTGGCACAAATTAAGCACTGATCCCAATAGGTTATTTAGCAGCCTTTTGCTGTGTTGGAAATGCAAGTTCAGTCTCCTGGGCTGGTCTCTCACTCCACTGGTCAGCAGGTATGGAATTAAGCACAGAGCATAGAGTCAAGCTGAATTCTCAGAATTGATAGGTGAGGAAAAGAGTAAATGCGAGAGCACTGTAGCAAAGAGCTGTTTGACATGGTGTTAATGTGCAATAATCTTCTGTAATCATGGAGACTGCCCTGTGTAACATTCTGAAATGATCATGGCTCATGCCAGACAGCAAAGATCACCTTTGCACAGCAGCTGTGACAGATGGATTAGAGAGAGCGCGAAGATGTCATATTGTTTGTTGTTGTGACTGTTAGATAGATAAGACAATTCTTCCGAGTTGCGGTTACCCTTCCTTAAAAAACTTGACATTCATTTCTCTTGTGAGCTGAGGGATAGGTTCCTCCTCCATAAAAAGCAGTGTGTGTTCATACTTTATCCTTCCCTTCCCGTTTCTTGTTTATCATTTCCCGTGTTTGTCCAATTCAGATGATAAACTCTTTGGGAAAGCTTTATTTCTGTAAACTCTCATGCAAACTTATAACACTATATTATGGGAAGCAGTGACTCTGGGGAAAAAAAGATTTGTGGGTTGTGGTGTAGGAGTAGAGAGGTAGTTTTACCTCTGCATTTTGCACTTGTGTGGACCGCTTCTGGAATACTGGTTCTGGTGCCAACAATTCAAGAAGGATGTTGAAAAATTGGACAGGGCTTAGAGAAGAGCCACAAGAATGATTAGAGGATTAGAAAATATGCCTTAAAGTGATAGGCCCAAAGAGCTCAATCTGCTTGGTTTATGAAAGAAAAGGGTAAGTATCTCCACAAGAAACAAATATTTAATAATGGGTTTTTCAATCTAGCAGAGAAAGGTATAACAGGATCCAATGGCTAGAAGCTGAAGCTAGACAAATTCAGCCCTGGAAACAAGGCATACATTTTTAATGGTGAGAGTAATTAACCATTGGAACTATTTACCAAGGGTCGTGGTGGATTCTCCATCACAGACCATTTTAAAATCAAGATTGGATATGTTTCTAAAATATGCTTTAGGACTTATTTTGGGGGAGTTCTGTGGCCTGCGTTATGCAGGAGGTCAGACGAGATGATCACCATGGTCCCTTCTGGCCTTGGAATCTGAGTTTATAATAATATTTATTACAGTAGTGCTTTAAAAGCCAGGACCCATTGTGCTAGATGCCGTAATAATCATTTGTATTTGGGGGGAGGAAAAAGAATGTGGACCAGATTCTCAGCTAATGTAAATAGACATAACTCCAAAGGTATTTTAGGATTGGAAGCTCTATATCGGTTCTCTATCTCCTTCTGTCCCTCTCTCTTTGTCTTGTGTGCCTCAGGTCATCAGAAAAAGTGACATTGTACCTAGTATTTCAAACAGCTACGTACTTGAGTGGGACAGATATGTTAGAGTACACTTGGCAGTCATGCTCGCACTGTCAGTCAGCTGAGCTGAGTTAATTACTTTTCCAACCTAGTTAACCCAGACCATAGGAACTAGAGTTCACCCCTTAATTAGTGCCTCCTATATTTGGCAAAAAGAGCTCCTGCTGTATTAGGTGTCTATTCTTTCTTCAGCTTCTTCCCAAGTTTCTTTAAATGTTTTGGTAGATGGGATAAAGAGATCACAAAAGTGAAGGGCAAACAGCACACAAATAGTATGGACAAGTGCTTTCCAGTCTTCCTCACAGGGTTCTCTCACTTCACTCCGCTACTGAATTGCAAGGGAGAATGAAAAGCAGAGTGACATGATTTACACTGAGAGGGAGAAGCCTGGTGTACGGGCTCTATTTGTAGTTAATTTAATTTATTCTGTATCACCTAGTTGAAATTATTTCCTCTGGATCATCTGGAGGCTTGACTTAAAGTGCAGTTGTGGTCAGAAAAGTGACTATGGAAAAATAGCAGCTTCTTACTCATTCCACAAATCAGCTGTTTTCATATATTCCAAGTCAGAGCTGTTAGCTGAAATGAGATAAATACATTTAACTACTTTTAACTCCTCTTGGCATTATAGAGTCCATAAAGCCATGAGGGAGAGAGCTAGATTCTTCTTTGTCTCAGACATTATTAACAGAATTGCTAATTAAATTCCAGCTACAGAGTCTCTTCCTCAAGGGTTGCAAAGGTTTACATCTCAATTGCATAATAACAGCACATATACCTCACCTCAGATTGGTCAACGTTGTTATGGATTGTGAATGCGTGAGCCAGAAAACGGATAGCTTTATTTTAGGTTGAATTTGCTGGGTTTGCAGCTGGAGACAAAAACCTCTTTAAATTAAAAGCACACTTACTTTGCTCTGGATAATTGAGAGACAGTAAAAAAAAAAAAAGAACCCCACACTGCATTTTTTTTAGTTTTTTTTGACGGTAGAAACACTGAGGGTTATGGATTTATAAATTTGAGTGACAAAGGAGATTAAGCAATGTGGATGGTCTTGCCCTTCTGCTCTTCAGTCTGTGTTTATTCTGTTGATATATAGAGGGCTTCCTTCTCCAAGCACTAAAAATATCACTTAAACATTTTGAAACAAAAGGAATAAGAAAAAAACATTAAAGACCTTAACAGGTCTGCAAAATGTTGGGTGAGACTTAATGAATACCCTCATTTTGGCTATGTCATGAACAGGGCCATCCCTAGCCATTCTGGTGCCCTATGCAGCCCCTCTACGTGTGGGGGGTGGGCTGGTCCCAGGCCTCCACTGGGGGGCAGGAGCAGGCTTGGGGAGGGGCAGGTACCCCCCCCACAGCACTTACCAGTGGCGCGGCTGGGGCTGGGTCGCTCCACTTACTTCCTCCAGTGAGTGCAGACCTGACCCCCTGCCGCAGTCCTCAGGGGGGGGGGGGGGGGGGCGGGGTGGATGGGGGGCGGGGGGGGGGGGGGGGGGGGCTTGGGGGAGGGGGGGGGGGGGGGGCAGGGCTGGGGTGGAGCAGGGGTGGGAAGAGGCGGAGCAGGGACCATGAGGAAGAGGCGGAATGGGGCTGGTGCCCCGAATTTCCTGGTGCACTACGCAGCTGCGTACTTTGCATACGGGTAGGGACGGACCTGGTCATGAAGCTGCTGCTTATTAACAGTTCTGTTGCAAACTACAGCTCAACATGAGAAAAGTGCTATGGGAAGTTGGTTACAAGTTAATCGTTTAGCCCTACACATCAGGACAAACCTGCAGTAACATGAATTTTACCAGGTCTGAATGCATTGTCAGTTGCTTTGTGGGAAACTCTAAAATGCGGTTTCTGGAAGCAAGAAAAAAATGCCAGACAGTAGTGTTTAGACCTGTCTTTATTGCAGCTGAAGAGAAGGCTGCAATTATACTTTTTAAAAGTTGGTCATTTCCATTTAATTCAGAGGGAAGTCTGATTCATATTCCTGTGCACGTCATGTGTTGTGGAGGTGTTTTTTGTGCCACATGCAGTCGTCATCACTGGTATCCAGTAGCGGTCTTTGATCTTTTAAACTAGAAAGGCTTACTCCAAAAGATGCTCCCTCAGGCTGTTTTGGTCTGGTGCGTGAGGTCACTTTAAAAGAAAGCACCTAAGATAACTCTTTTGGAAAAGAGAGACATATGTTAATATATGAACTTCGTGAAAACACTGCTTATTTAAATAAATAAATTAATGGAGATATCCTATCTTCTAGAACTGGAAGGGACCTTGAAAGGTCATAGAGTCCAGCCCCCTGCCTTCACTAGCAGGACCAAGTACTGATTTTGCCCCAGATCCCTAAGTGACCCCCTCAAGGATTGAACTCACAACCCTGGATTTAGCAGGCCAATGCTCAAACCACTGAGCTATATCCCTCCCCCTCCACGTATTTATACTGACAAGCAATCATTAAGAATTTGGCCTAACATCAACAGATGATTTGGAAGGGATTCATAGATTTTCCTAAGGGATCATTGTGATCATTTAGTCTGATCTCCTCCTAACATAGGCCACAGAACTACCCCCAAAATAAGTCCTAGGGCATATCTTTTTTTAGAAAAATATCCAATCTTGATTTAAAAACTGTCAGTGATGGAGAATCCACAACAACCCTTTTTAAATTGTTCCAATGGTTAATTATGTTCACTGCCAAAAACGTATGCCTTATTTCCAATCTGAATTTGTCTAGCTTCAACTTCCATTCATTTCAACATGTTACACCTTTCTCTGTTAGATTGAAAAGCCCATCATGAAATATTTGTTCCCCGTGTAGATTCTTATAGACTTTAATCAAGTTACCCCATAACCTTCTTTGTGTTAAGCTAAATAGATTGAGCTCTTTGAGTCCGTCACTATAATAAGCCTGTTTTCTAATCCTTTTAATCATTCTCGTGGCTGTTCTCTTGAATCCTCTCCAATTTTTAAATATCCTTCTTGAATTGCGGTCACCACAGTGGGGACAGTATCTAGCAGCAGTCACACCAGTGCCAAATACAGAGGTAAAACAACCTGTCTACACATACTTGAGATTCCCCTGTTTATGCATCCCCAGCATTTCCTTTTGGCCACAGAGTCACACTGGGAGCTCAGGTTCAGATGATTATCCACCATGCCCTACCCCCAAATCTTGTGCAGAGTCACTGCTTCCCAGGATACTCCTACATCCTCTAAGCATGGCCTACATTCTTTGTATCTGTTTACATTAGCCATATTAAAATTCCCATACTTCTGTATACAAGAGGCTCCCTAAAACCTCTTGTAGGTATTTGCATATGCACCCAGTACTAACCTACAAACGGTCAGGCCACAAATAAAAAAAAACATATTAGTGTATGGGTAATGAAACTTTAACATGAAGAGAAACAATCTACCATAATCACTTCCCCCTTGTATAATTGCAGCTTTCTGGATCCTAGTATCTATATGGAGCGCGTCTTCTGTGCTTTGCTGAGCTGCACAGTTCTTAGGGTTCATTAGAGGTGTACCCTTTCTGTGGGTCTCATAAGATGCATAAGACAGTCTCTAGTCAAACAGTTCCAAACCATGACATTTCTGTTTTCTACAGATAGAGGCAAACCAAAAGCTCACAGTAAGTTACATTAAAAAATTAGAAGAGAGAGCATTGAGGTCAAAAAGTTGAGCATTCATGTGTCAGTAGGGTTACCATACGTC